>NW_026068166.1:1225038-1324187 GCF_014885135.2 Alexandromys fortis | reverse complement strand
GACCGCGAGGGGTGCACCCACACACTGAGACAATGGGGATGTTCTATTGGGAACTCACCAAGGCCAGCTGGCCTGGGTCTGAAAAAATCCCTGGATAAAACCGGTCTCGCTGAACATAGCGGACAAGGAGGACTACTGAGACCTCAAGAACAATGGCAATGGTTTTTTTTTTTTTTTATCCTACTGCACGTATTGGCTTTGTGGGAGCCTAGGAAGTTTGGTTGTTCACCTTACTAGACCTGGATGGAGGTGGGTGGTCCTTGGACTTCCCACAGGGCAGGGAACCCTGATTGCTCTTTGGGCTGACGAGGGAGGGGGACTTGATTGGGGGAGGAGGGAAATGGGAAGCGGTGGTGGGGAAGAGACAGAAATCTTTAATAAATGAATAAAAAAATAGCACAAAAAATAAAAATAAAATAAAAGCATTCTATTAAAAATAATAAAAAGAACATTTCCTGAGTCTAAGTGCCAAGATGAAAGGCCCTGTAACTGTTGTTGAGCTGTGTCATGACTGACCCTGTGGTCCTAACCCCAGAAGGTAACTGATTCCAGTCAACCTTCTCCATTTGAAAGTAAGTTCCTCACCTTCAGGTAAATTCTACAACCTATCATGTATACCTCCATTTCATCTCTTTTTGTTCTATGCTCCCTGGGTTTCTCTGTTTAGTAAGTGCTTTATGAAGCTAAATGTCACACTGAGGTCATGAACCCTAGAGGAAAATCACCACCACTTTGAAATGGTTGAGACAATGTATTCAGAAAATTCAAATTTTTGTTTTTCATCTAGTTCCTATGCTTTATTTGAAATTCTCATTGCTCCTACTTTCTCTCCCTCCTGATCTTAGAAGCACACAGACAGCTCCTTATCTCCCCAAATATCATGTGAGTTTGAGTTTTTTTCATGACAACAGTAGTCATCTCACACATGCAACTCAATTCACTCACCTGAGAAATGGGGCACATAACTTCTTTGTGGAAGAATTATTTTGATTGTGTGTTCTGATACATGCACATGTTTTATCCCTATTCATACCAATCTCTGAGTTCTACTACCTTCATTTCCATCTTCTGGACACAACAATTCAGGACATAAGGTTTTTCAGAATTTGTACTATTTGAGAGTGCTAGTTTTATGATCAATTAATTACATAAACGCATTTTAGTTTTTTCGAGTTTATTTAGCTTTACTATTTTGATTTACTTTACCTTCTGCTAAACGTTTTGTCCACTCAGAAAGTATTTCTTGTATACCTGCTTCCTTCTCAATAGTAATTAAAAGAGAGAAGACGACACTGGGAGGGAGGCTGACATCCTAAGAGCATTCCTGAGGCCAGAATGTTCCTCTCTGAGGAGAAAAGACAGGGTTCCTTATAGAGTGAGGCTCAAGGTTACCTGTGGTTTTGTGTCATGGCCGCAGCTCAGAGGCACAAGCAGCTCCGCCATGCTACTGGTGCAATGTGCAAGGATCAGAGGCAGGAGGGGCTCTGCCATGTTGGACTGGGCGGGGCCAGCAGGCAGTACCTGTTTTTAACCTAGGAATGTCACAGCTTAGATTCTTAAGAGCCCCTTTCTCCACAACCTCTCCAGCAAAGGCTATCATTGGTGTTTTTGATTTTCGCCATTCTGACAGGTGTAAGATGGTATCTTAAAGTTGTCTTGATTTGCATTTCCCTGATCGCTAAGGAAGTTGAGCATGACCTTAGGTGTCTTTTGGTCATTTGAACTTCTTCTTTTGAGAGATCTCTGTTCAACTCAGTGCCCCATTTTATAATTGGGTTGATTAGCCTTTTACGGTCTAGTTTCTTGAGTTCTTTATATATTTTGGAGATCAGACCTTACTAGACCTGGATGGAGATGGGTGGTCCTTGGACTTCCCACAGGGCAGGGAACCCTGAATGCTCTTTGGGCTGACGAGAGAGGGGAACTTCATTGGGGGAGGGGGAGGGAAAGGGGAGGTGGCAGTGGGTAAGAGACAGAAATCTTAAATAAATAAATAAATAAATAAATTAAAAAAACAGTAAAAAATAAAATTCCTAAACATTTTTACAAAAAAAAAGTTCTTAAGCACTTAGTGATTTAAAGGCACAAAACAAAGTGCCCCTGGATAGTAAAAAAAAAATTGCAGATTCACAATAGAACAGATTTCAGACATAAAAGACCTATAAATGGATCACAATGTTGGATGAATGTACGTAGGCTTGGGAGAGAGAAGAAAAAAGAATATAGAAAATAAAGTTAATGTTAAAAAAAAGCTAAGTCTCTAAAGAGACAGAATAAAATAAAGTGATAGAATAAAAATAAGCCACGTAAAAATGAAAAAGTCACAGAGTCTGGATTCTTTGTATTATTATGTTTTCTTTAAAATTTTTAACTGTGAAGGAGCTAAGTACAGAGAAACATTTCATTATATGGGCTGCTAAGCTGAGCCTGCACATATGTTCTAAAGGTATCTTGACTTCAGAATTTGGATCTAAGGTTATGATGCTTTGGAAAAGTCCTTCTTTTGTTTTCACAGAGGATAAGACTCTATGGATTTCTTCTATTCCAATATGGTATGATAGATCTCGCCCTCCTGAAAGGTTGCTATGAACACCCTCAAAAAATTACTTTGCTCAACTGCCAACTGAGATGAACATAGCTGACAGGCTATCCCATAAAAGACCTGAATAACAGTGCCCCCATTCAGCAGGAAGCAGTATGGAGAGAAAAAACTGCGCCCATGTTCCCAAACATTGTTTATAAATGTTCTTTTACATTTAAAGGGGGATATGATATAGATATGAATAATTTACATTGGTATGAATTTTAAGGTCATTTTTTGTATGTATATGTATTTATAATATTGATTAAGGTATTGTGATTGCATAGTTCATTTAAAAATGTAATGTATAATTAGAAATATAGGTTGTTAATGGATAATCATCAACAATAGTCAAGCTTGTAGTCATGTGAGTTAGATTTTCTAGATATATGGAGATATATTTCAGTTAGATAGGTATTCTTCATATCTATCAAAGACTACAGAATATGGCATTTAAATGTTTTAATAACTTAGGGCTTTTCATGACAATGAGACACGTCTGCTCCTGGCAGCACCAGCTACTTCGAGAGGAAGATGGGCATCAAAGAGTATCCTTATGGAGTTGGATAGTCATTTGGTCAAGAAACTGCTCTTGCCTGGACTGTTACATAAACTGGACACAAAGAACCCACAGAAAGAGGACTGCTGAACTTGCCTAAAGGTGAGATGGTCTTTCGGGGTTTCTGACTCATGAAAGAGTCTGCAAGACATTCTGCAGGACACAGCAGACAGTGACAGAACTGCCTTTGAAGTTTCCTGCTTCGTGGAAATGTCTCTGGATACTATGGGCCTGAAGGCTAAAGATGGATGCCCCAACGGTACAAAAGAACTTTGAGTGACTGTCCAGGCAGCGAGATGTCTCTGTCGTTTATTTCTTATTTGCTTAGGTAATATTATATCCTTCTGGAGTCTTTGATGGAGTTGAAGAATGGATACTTATAGTTTTCCTTAGTTATGATAAAAGATAAAATAGGTATAAATATTGTAACTGTAATTCTTGCTTGATAACTGTTTTGCTATATGTAATTTTATTATGTTAAAATGAAAGCCTTCTTTTTTGTTTAAACAGAAAAAGGGGAAATGATTTCTTTCTGATCTGTTGCTTTCATTGGTTAATTAATAAAGAAACTGCCTAGGCCCATTTTGATAGGCGATCCCTTAGATGGGTGGAGTAAACAGAACAGAATGCTGGGAGAAAGAAGCTGAGTCAGGAGTCTCCATGGTTCTCCCACTCCAGACAGACACAGGTTAAGATCTTTCCTGGTAAGCGCACTTCGTGGTGCTACATAGATTATTAGAAATGGGTTAAGAGGCTGAAACTAATGGGCAAGGCAGTGTTTAAAAGAATACAGTTTCTTTGTAATTATTTTGGGGCATAAGCTAGAGCTAGCTGGTGGCCGGGAGCTGGGGCAGCAGGGAAGCGGCTCGCAGCTCTTCACAACAATGGCCAAGCAGTGTTTTAATTAATACAGTTTCTGTGTGGTTATTTTGGGGGATAAGCTAGCCAGGTGGCCGGGAAGAACAAAGGGGCCCTCCTTGTAACAGCCTTTTTGTTGAAAATAGGTTTAGTTTGATCACCATAGCTATCCTGTTTCCTGTCATCATGGCAATTTCCTTGGGCATACAAAGGATCCTTTTTGTACTGTGTCACTTGGTGGGGTTGGTGTTTGCCACATTTCATGCAGAATGTCCAGTAATTCTTAGGAACATTCACAATATTCAAGAGAGGGCACTGTGGCATAGAAAGAAAGAGGCAAGGTCAGCCACCAAAAACATGATTTTTATTATAAGTTTTTGTTCTTCGAGAACTTAATATATGTATATAAATATACATATATGAAAATATGATAGAATTTCCTTCCTCCAAATTCCCCTATAACCTTTCAACACCCCCTCCAAACTTCATATGTACATGGTGCGGGTCCAGCCACTGGAAGATGGAAAACCCACCAGTGGCACATCCTTATAAATGAATTATTTTCCTTTTTCTAGCAACTATTTCCTGCCAATAGCTCCTCAGTAAGGGGTGAGGCATAGAAAACACTTTCCCTATTTATGCTGGAATTCTAGCTGGCTTGATCTCATTATAGTTTTTGTACAGGTAACCAAAGCTCTTGTGAGTTCATGAGTACAATAGCCATGACATGTCCAGAAGGCAGTTCTAGTTGAAAAGTATATCTTCAGAATATCATCAATATCATAGACACATGGGTTTGGATCTAAACATTGTCTCTGTCATTTCTTTGGGAATAAAAAATTTCTTATGTAGATTTTGATAAAGAAGCATGGTATCTGATCAATATTCTGAAGGAAGCTTTAAAATCATAAGACACTCAGCATCAAAACATTCTCCCATTCTCCCTTAGTCTCATTGAAGTCACAATTGAGGCAGAGTTCAGCACCAGGAGGTTCCTTCATGGCAACTAGAATCCATCAGTTTCAGTTAACAGTCTAAGAGCTTCGATGTGCTTTTTCTCACACTGGATATCTCCTACTCTAGTTGCTCCAATATTAGGAAAGTACTCCTGGAATGCTTAATGAAGAGGTATATGCTTTCTCAGTGCACTACCAATAGGGCCCTGTTTTGTAGGGTTTCCAACACTTCCCTGAAAGTTCATCTTACACAATATAAGTAAGCAGACAATGTGTGTTCTTTGGGTGTGTCCCCACATCTTTCAAAAACCACATGTCTCCTCTTCATCTAATGCTTTCTTTATTTCCATCTCTGTTTGAAATAAGAAAATAAATACAAGTTCTCTCCCTGAAGTTTTCATGTCCCAGGAACAATAATGTCTACTCTCTTCTTCACTTCTCTTGAGACCAAGAGCTCTATCTCCCAGTTTTCCATTCTATACCCTCCCTTCTTCCTACCCTTCTTTTATATCTTAATTTATTTTTGGAAGTGCCTTCTCATCCCAGGCTGGCCTTACATTTTCTTTGGAGCTGTAGATGGTCTTGAGCTTTTGATCCTCCTGCCTGCACCTCCACAGTGCTGAGATTACAGGTGTGTACTACCATGCCCAGTTTACATAGAACTAGGGCTGAATTTCAAGGCTTTGCAAATGCTAGGTACTCTACCAACTGTCTCCATCCTCCCCAATTTCTTTCTGTTCCTTGCATGCTATACTGTGTCTTATAAAAATGGAATAAGTGAAATCTACTGTGGTTTGGAAAAGGGGACAGAGTGAACAGTACAGAGTTTTCCACAATGCTACAAAGTTCTGGGGTCCTATGGTTAGACATAGAAGCCCCTCTGAAGTGTTTTTTATATTTTCAAAATTTATGCTAAAGTGTTGGGTTATGTCTTTTCTTTTACTCTTATTTCGTTTGGGGAGTCTGCCACCCAGCTCCCAAATAAATCACACATGGAGGATTATTCTTAGTTAGGAATGTCCGCCCTAAGCTTGACTTGTTTCTTGCCAGCTTTTCTTAAATCATCCTGACTACCTTTAGCCTCTGGGATATTATCCTTCCTTATTTCTGTATACTTATTTCTCTGTGGCTTGCTTTGTAGCTAAGTAGCTGGGTGGCTGGCCCCTGATGCCCTCCTATCCTTGTTCTCTCATTTGTTCCTTGCTCTGGGTTCTCCTATTTATACTCTTTGCCTGCTAGCCACATCTATTCTTGCTCCTGCCTTGCCATGGGCCATTCATCTCTTTATTAGGACCATCAAGTGTTTTAGACAGACACAGCAACACAGTTTCACAGAGTTAAACAAATGCAATGTAAACAAAAGTCACACACCTGAAAACAATACTCCTCAACACTAAAGTATTTAGAGCACCACACTAGGGTATATTTAAGCACTCAAATGGTTTAGTAATATATTTGTATATACACATACTTATATTTGTATATTATTTGTATATTTTATACGAATATATATATATGTGTGAGTATGTGTGGAGATAGAATAAAAGTACAAAGCAATAAGGAAAATGGGATAAAATCCTAATAATCAGAGGTGATTCCAGACAAAGTATCTGTTTGCTAGGTCCTATTTATGTTCCTGAAATTCTTCATGATTGCGACTACCTCCAAATAAAATGGTGACACTAATCTTTTTAAAATGGAGTTTTTATATGTAAAAATACAATATGTGTAACTTCTTTTCTATGATGTATGATTTTAAAGTGAATGTGGCATACTTGAGCTGATTTTTAAAAGGCAGAAGGAAAGAAAGGAGGCCAAAGATCTTTCTTAGGCAAACCCCAACTCTCCGGCTCATTTATGGTTCCCCCTTTATTCATTCAGTTGTCTGCTTCTCAGGAGATTTTCTCCATTCTGCTTCTTCCATTTAACTCCAGATGGGTATGGGTCAAACAAACTTTCCCTGTCCCAGCATGTTCTTAACGTTTTCTTTTCAGTTTCTTGGTTTGACAATCTACTAATGTGACAAACAATGAATCCAGCTAAAAGCCAGCGAGGGAAGGCGCCATGATAGATAGTTCATACTATCTTCTTTTCAGCTATTCATTTTTCTGGTTTTAACTTCTGGAAGTCAGACTAAGGATAGATGAATGGTAGGGGGCAGGGTCTGTGATAGTGCAAAATCCGTCACCGCTTCCCCCCTGCGCTGCTCTACGTGACACTGCAGGTTCTCACATTCACACAGATTTTTCGTTTCTCCGCTGGATGAATCTCGGCTGGTCTTGTGACCCAGCCACCAACCCAAGTAGAGGATTGAAGTCCATACAAAAGGACACCGAAACCGCCCTGCGAATGAATTGGCAGTAGCATTCTAGCTGAAGAGAGACACATCTGTGCAAATGTCAGCCTCGTTTAGCCAACTATAATAGGGCCAGCTGCGGTTCATGTAGGTTGGGCCATCTTAGTCCATCCATGCCCTAAAAAGCCACTAGCTGGTCACAGGCAGACAACAAGTTTAGTAGAGACCAGCGGAGCAGCCCAGACTCGATGATCTTCCCAGTCACCTTAAAAAGGATGTAGAAACAATTTACGCTTGTTACTCTAAGCCACCAAATTTTAGAAACTAGAATTGAAACAGAGCTCGAGAGTCAGGCAATAGAGTACTAAATGGGGGCTCTAGAGCATTGCTGTAGCATCACCATGTACAAAAAGATCCTTTGTGTGCCTGACTGAGTGGCTTCCTCTACTTTCCTTCTTGTTCCCACGAATGGTCACTTGCCAATATAAAGAGGGCAGTGATGGATAATGGAATAGATGACAATGAATTTAGTTTTGAAAATTTTACTTGGTCCAACCTAGTATTCTTTTTCTCTAAGGCTATAAAATGACAGCACCAAAAGGGAACAGCTTTTTTTTTTCATATATGCTTCAGAAATTGAAATAGTGAAATGTACATACAGGTAACTTATTAGTTTTCATGGCGTTTTCAACCTAGATTCTAATGTCTTCGTTGGGAAGTGATCAGATGTAGATGAGTAGCAGAGGGATTGTTGAGAAAATACTACCCTGCTCTATATTTCATAAAATCAATGGCCCCATCTATCTCCGGAGAGGGCAGGAGGCAGCAGCCAGAGAGGGTTTTGTAGTTCTGTGAATAAAGGTTTATTACTTTCTTCTGCCTTCCATCAATCAGCTCGGAGTTAGGAGAACTAAAAAGGAAAAAGCAAACCTAATCTTTGTGTCTGCTCATAAAATAGAACAGGCAGAATTTCCCTTAGTTGTGACCTTGAAACTAACTTTTTCAAAGTTGGAAGGAACTGGAATTTGATTAGAAGTCAAAACTGGAAGAGAGGAATCTGTAGCTTTGAACCTTAGTGTCAACATTTGTCCAGCTGTTATGGTTCAAATCTTCAAACATTTATGGACACCTGTAATGTGCTGGGTGGGAGCAGAAGAAGTGATGCTGGGAAGAGAAGCATGCACACGATGAAGTGTCTACTCTTTATAGATTCACGTAGAAGAAAAAATTAATAATATGCATTGGTGCATTCCAACAGGAGATAATAGATGTTAGAGCCAGAGGAAAAGTAAATGCAAACCCAGGAAGGTCCAGATTATTTTACTCATTGAGCCCAGTACAACTTAACAAAAAATTTGATGCTGACAGGGACTTTGTTTACTTAGAAGTCAGTGATAGCTTTCCTAGACAGGAGTAGTTGCCCTAGGGACAAAATCAGAAGTCATACGTTAAGGGAGCTTTGGAGTACTTATTCTTAGATGACTCGGTGAAAGAGGAGTAATTTCATATCCTGTTAAGCACTGTTTCTTTAAGATATGGGAAATTCCTGAACAAGGTGGGGAGCAGAAGAAAAGACAGAAAACAAACTGGAGAATGCACTAACCAGAGCAGAAATTATTGGATCCCAATGAAAATAGAAATGCAAGGCTCAATGAGCACTGTTGGAAATTCTAGTTAAGATTAAAGATAACCCGAGAAAAGTGATATTAAAGGGGAAATGGGAAAAGGCTCTTTGAGAAGGAGAGGGAGGGAAAAACATAAGAGGAGAAGAGGCTAAAATAACAATAAGGTTGTCGGAAAAAGCTACAAGGAATCATACTATTAATTATTAACCTAAAATGCTGTAATACACATAATTCTGTATATATATATATACATGCAGAGAAATGTATATATGACAGTACTAAATATATATGTATCGAATATATAACACATTATATAATATATGATATATTATAGAATATGTGTATATAATATAATGCATTGTACACAATACATAACATATAACATATTATATAATACATTATATATAATATAATATCTTTTATCAAGGTTAGGGTGCCAATCCCCTGAATCTCTCAGGACTGACAGAGCAGGCAAAAGCTGACTAAAGATATCTGAGGATAAATAAATTAGCTCACATAAGTCCTTTTATCACGTCCCAATTATTCTTCCTATGCTCTCTCCAATGCTCTCTTGTTTCCCTCTTGATATTCCTTGCTGTCCCTTGCAGTTCCCTTTTAATGTTCCCTCCTGATGTTCCTCTTCAATGTTCCTCCAAATTCTACGAGGTTTCCAGTTTATACACCCACACAGACATAGTTAGCAATTAACAAGATGGATGGAGTTTGACAAAGTAGGTTCCTTATGTCTCAGAAGGGGCATGGTTGTGAAGCTCCCCTGTAGATGCCAGGAGGATTAGGACCACACTTGACCTCTGGGCTAAGCAACAGGGTGCTGTGGGAGTGCTGTATTTGCTAGCACCCAGATGAGAAGGAATTCTTTCTCTGGGACTGCTTTAGCGACCCAACCTTTTTTCCTGTATATTTAAGGGTAAAGGTACAAACAGTTAATTTCCTAGACTAGGAACTTGTGTCAAATGAAAGGTGAAGGTAAGTCCAGAATATTAATAGCTTGTTAGGGTAGAGCAAAAGGCCAGTAGGTTATATTTTTCTAAGTTGACTGCTGAGAATCCAGGGCTGCCCAGTGCTGTTTTTCAGTAAGAGCAGATATGCTGTCTCTCTTTCTTGGTGCCTTCTACTCAGGGCTCCTTTCTTGTCAATAAGTCCTGTCAATAAGGATCATTGTGGGGAACTAGCCTTATGTGGATTTGGCTATGAGAACAAGGCCATGGCTGAGTGAATAGGGCCCTGCTGTGTGATGGGAGGTCGTCCAGATGTCGGTATAGGAAAAGTCAGGTTTAAAGAATGACTTAGACACTGCTGAGATATTTTGGAATGAATCTCATTATGGAAAGGGAAAATCCATGGTCTCACAAGATTCCTACAAAATTGACAGTGACTATTCAAAAGACTGGTGTTCCTGAAGCTCTGCAAATCGAGCTTCTCATCAGATGGAATATACTCCCATGAGTCTGTCGAGTGATCTGTCAGCTGTACTTTTACAGTATAACGCCTGTGGTCACCAAAAACATCTTCAATGAACTTTTCTTACATGAGCCGATAATGCTCCTTTCAATAGTCAAAGGCCACTTAAAAAAAAAAAAAACTCTCCAATACCAAGCATGAGAAGCCGTCTTTTGAGTTGTTGGCCAGGGATGTCCAAGAGCCTTCCAAAATGTACAGTGTTTTGTAGTTTCCCTTCATTGCTTCCCAGAGGTGGATGGTAAACCCCTGTTGCTGAAGGCACCATTCACTAAAGATGCAGAGCCTTGAACTGGAGGTGACTTGAAAGTCCTACTCCCTTGAGGACTATATATCATGGCACTTGTAGAGGGCAACATACAAGCTTTCCAAGGAAGGAGGTAACCAAGAGTCCTACCCAGTTCTGATATCTGTGAACCACACCAATGACCAGCAAGACACAATAACACCAGGGATGCAGCAGTGGAACCCATACCTTGGCAGTAACCAAAAACTCTCTAATTGGACTTATGACCTGCTCAAAAAGAGGGAAAATAAGCCTGGTACTGGAAACCTAGTTAACTACTCAATGCTACTGAAGTCATGGTTATTGGAAGGGAAGCTACACCCACTAACGTACTAAACCAGCATAAACCCTAACAATAATCTATAAACACGTGTCTTTATACCCAAAGAGAAGTGTAGTATTCACCTTTTGTTAAGGAAACTTTTCTTTGTAATAGACAAAGGTCATTACAGAAAACCACAATGAATCAAAATTTGGAGTGTGAACCCCAGTCCCAAAGCTGCATATACAACACTGCCACACCACAGACTTGGGGGACATTGCAGAAGAGGGGGCAGAAGGATTGTGAGAGTCAGAGGATAAAGGAGTTTGTTGTGAGATTGTGTCTCCTAGTAATGTCAGTAGTTACACCCGTAAACTCTCATCCACATGACTGCCCAGACATGAGCTGAACACCAATGGACCCCTATACCAAGAACTATAGGCAACTGGAGAATGGAGAAGTAGTCTTCTCCGGGGAAGAGCACACCAATTGGTTGTCCACTGCTAAGTGGTCAGCCCCCAAAACATACATATAAGTAATAATGTATGGACTGAGTGGTTATATTTAGGAAAACATATATGTGTATATATTATATACATACAATAAAACTTAATGAAAAAAATGAAGCCATGAATTTGGATGAGAATGGGGAAGAGTTTATAGGAGGGTTTGGAGGGAGGAAAGAAAAGGGTGAAAAACATTTATATTATAACCTCAAAAGAAATTAAACAAAAAGGAACCCGAGGTGCCGTGCATTGTATGGGAAAACAACATTTTTTGTTAACGAAGATGCTAGCAATTCAGGATCACCTAATCTGATATTATGACATGATGTTTTCTAAGTCTCTTTGCTGAGGCTGAGATTGGGCTGTAGATTCATCATAGACATTTAAGGTGTCTTATACTAACAACTCTCTGTCAAACACACACTCCTATACTCTTATGCAAAACTCTTGAAAGGGCTGTGTCTCCCATTCTCTTGTCCCCAGATCCCAGGTCTGCTTTCTTCTCCCAAAGTCTTGCACAGTGCTGCATTAATCAGGGTTTTGTCTCTATGACCAAAATTCCTGAAAGAACAACTTAATGTGGAAGAATTATTTATTTTAGCTCACTGTTTCAGAGATTCTATCCAACATGGATGACTCTTTTGTTGTTTGCTTCTAAGCCTGTGATGGGACAGAACATCATGGAAGCAGAAAAAATATACCAGGAAGAGGCTGCTTACTGCACGCAGCCAGAAAGCAGAAGAATAAAGGAAGGAACCAGGCAAGATCTAGCACCTAAGGGCATGCTCCCAGTCTTTGTCCTGCTAGGGACAACATTATATACAGTGTCAAGATTTTCCCAAATAGTGACACTGATTAGGGAGCAAGACTTTATGTAGCTTCTTCTATCTCAGCTCTAACAGGCGCTCAGCTTCGCCATTCTATTTAATCTAAATGCCAGTTTTCAACAACTTTTTAACATAGTTCATCTCTTTTTTAAAAACCTGTTCTTTTATAACATCTTTAAAAAACGTGCAAAAGTTTAAAGAGCAAAACAAAATCTCCCATATATTGTTTGCCAGCAGTCTATCAATTCAAATTATTCTTAATGGCTACATTGCTACACTGACTAATACTTTCATATTCTCTCTCTCTATATGTGTGTGTTTCCTCTCTTTTTCTTTCAATATATACCTTGATTCAATAGAAAATTGTCTCAGTAAAGATTTTTATAGCATGTTTTTTTCTTGTCTTAGATCTAGTCAAGAATCATGAGTTTTTCATGGACTTTCTCTTTGACTATCATTACTTTGACAAATTTAAAAACCGGAGGCCCAGGTTGTACATTTTAGGTCTGTGGTAGAGTTGTTTTTCTATCATGTGCAACATACTGGCTTGATTCCAGGACACACACAATTTTGTATAATTTTCTTTAATTTATGTTTTCATAATGCTTTTTTTGGAGTTTTCTGTTTATTACCTCTTATAACCATCTGTTATAAACAATTCTAGAAGGCAAATAAAGTCACTTTGTACAATAAATAGAGCATCGTGTGCTTCACAGCAGATGCGACAGAGGCACGAGGCCCCATGTCACAGCAGGGTCTGAGCTGCATTCTGTTCTAAAAGGAACAGTTTCTTAAGTGGGACTCAGACAGAGTGAAAGATTCAGAGACTGAAAATAGAAGATAAAGTGTTGGAGAAAGAAGAGAGACAGGGAGAAAGCCCCGAGATCTTATAACACAGGTTTAGACAAGGGTCACAGAGTCCACCGCTGACCAACTATCAGGGGAGAGGGGGACACATTGGCTCCCTTAACTAAACCACACTGCATGGCTGCACAGTGGAGGATTCTGATAATGGAGAGGGTAGGCGTGAATAACTTAGCGACTGTATTTACAGTTATATCCACCACGCCTGTCCTAGCTGGTGCCGCACTGTTTACTGGACAGAACCCCGTCCTCTCTGTGAGTTTTGTTGGTTCCCTTTTAAACTCTGGCTCAAGTCCCAAATGTGGAAGAAGTTGGTGGTTGACTGGCTGCGTTTTAAAAAGTCTGAGTATGTTTCCAGGTTCTGGCTATTACAAACAATGCTGCTATGAACATAGTAGAGCATATACTTTTGTTGTATGATAAGGCCTCTCTTGGGTATATTCCCAAGAGTGGTATTGCTGGGTCCATGGGTAGGTTGATCCCGAATTTCCTGAGAAACCTCCACACTGCTTTTCAGAGTGGTTGCACAAGTTTGCATTCCCACCAGCAATGGATGAGTGTACCCCTTTCTCCACAACCTCTCCAGCAAAGGCTATCACTGGTGTTTTTGATTTTAGCCATTCTGACAGGTGTAAGATGGTATCTTAAAGTTGTCTTGATTTGCATTTCCCTGATCGCTAAGGAAGTTGAGCATGGCCTTAGAAACAACCTAGATGCCCTTCAATTGAAGAATGGATGAAGAAAGTATGGAATATATACACATTAGAGTACTACTCAGCAGTAAAAAACAAGGACTTCTTGAAGTTTGCAGGCAAATGGATGGAAATAGAAAACACCATCCTGAGTGAGGTAAGCCAGACCCAAAAAGAGGAACATGGGATGTACTCACTCATGTTTGGTTTCTAGCCATAAATAAAGGATATTGAGCCTATAATTCGGGTTCTTAGAGAAGCTAAATAAGAAGGAGAACCCAAAGAAAATCATATAGGCTTCCTCCTGAATATTAACCTTCATCAGGCGATGAAAGGAGACAGAGACAGAGACCCACAATGGAGCACCGGTCTGAAATCTCAAGGTCCAAATCAGGAGCAGAAGGAGAGAGAGCACGAGCAAGGAACTCAGGACCGCGAGGGGTGCACCCACACACTGAGACAATGGGGATGTTCTATTGGGAACTCACCAAGGCCAGCTGGCCTGGATCTGAAAAAGCAGGGGATAAAACCGGTCTCGCTGAACATAGTGGACAATGAGGACTACTGAGACCTCAAGAACAATGGCAATGGGTTTTTGATCCTACTGCACGTATTGGCTTTGTGGGAGCCTAGGAAGTTTGGTTGTTCACCTTACTAGACCTGGATGGAGGTGGGTGGTCCTTGGACTTCCCACAGGGCAGGGAACCCTGATTGCTCTTTGGGCTGACGAGGGAGGGAGACTTGATTGGGGGAGGGGGAGGGAAAGGGGAGGCGGCGGTAGGGAAGAGACAGAAATCGTTAATAAATAAAAAAAAGTCTGAGTATGTAAAGATGGCAGTGATCTTTGTTTTGCTCACCCCCCCACGAAAAATTTAAAACCATTAAAAATAACATCAAGGCAGAAATCAACGTGGCAATCAGCAGTCCGCAAACCCGCCTGAGGCTTTGGTGCTTAAGAGGTGAAAAAAATGGCAAGAGCAGAAGCCTCTGAAAGTTGCCTTGGTTTGTCAGTCAGCCTTCCTCATTCACAGCTTGTTTCCCTTCCTTTTGGAGGTGAGGGTGGAAGTTGAGGAGGTGAAGGTGGGGAGAAGGTTGAAGACAGAATATGAAAGAAGTCTGTGTTCCTTCTCTGTGCAGCAGGAGCAGAGCCAGGGGAGGGTGCTGGAGGGCAGCCGGAGCCCCGGTGATGGCACACAGTAAGGCTTAAGTCCGCTGCAGGAGGAGGGACAAGCCGTATACCAGCTGAAGGGTGAGTGCCACCCTCAATATCCATCTGGCCTTCTCCATGGACGGGGGTCCACCCTTGGGCACTCCTCAGACAGACCGAGGGCAGGAAGCATACTCCATCCACAGGGCATGCGCACGCAGCTGGGCTAGGCACGTGAGCAGCACAAGTGGAAGTCTGTGGGTGTGGGGAGAATGGGGTAGCTTCTACCTGGGACTCAGGTGGCTGGCGGACACCTAATCTAACATAGCAGCTGGGCCGGAAAGAAATGAGCATTGAAGAAAAAGATCAATTTGGTGATGTTGCTGTCAATTTGGCACGAGGGAGGAAGGAGAGCAACGGGAAAGGAGAACCTGGGCTGGGCGTGGAAGATGAGATGAAGAGGGGGTGAGAATGGGTGATTGGGGGGAGGGGAGCTCAGTGAGTTCCCGAGGGACCCTGGCACATCTCTGGGATCAGTGTCAGAACCTTGCCTGCCCTGAGGTATGCTTAGCTGGGAGAGGCATGGAGGGAGCAGTTGGCCCCAGTAAAGCAGCCTAGGACCTGGTGCCCAGTGGCCCAGTTCCACTTCATAATGCTTTTTATTATGTATACAGTGTTTTGTCTGCATGTATGCCTGCAGGCCAGACGAGGGTGCCAGATCTCAGTACAGATGGTTGTGAGCCGCCATGTGGTTGCTGGGAATTGAACTCAGGACCTCTGGAAGGGCAACCAGTGCTCTTAACCTCTGAGCCATCTCTCTGGCCCCATAATGCTTTTTAAAATTAGATTCAGATTATACATTTTTCCAGGATTATTGGGTAAGTAATATTGAATCCTTGGCACAGTACATGAAAGAATACCTGGTATCCTATTCTTGTTTTCTTTGTGCATTTAAGGTCACCCATGAAAGTTTTATCTACTGTGATGCTGATTTGTCCTCTACTTCTACCAGCCAATGTGACCGATTGTGTCACTGTTCTGCTCGAAACTCCACGGTATTTCTTCGTACTTCAAAAGAAATATAATTACCTTTTCATGGTATATAAGATAGGACATTATCTAAACACACTTCCATTAGGACTTTACCTCCTACCACCACTCCACTCACCTCTTCCACACAAGAAAAAAGCACAATGGCCATAGTCACACGGGCTATTTTGACATTTTTCCAGACCTGCTAAAAACTCCTTTCTTTCTATGCTACTCCGCATTTGCTGCTACTTGGACCTGAAACTTGTACCCGAACTACCCGGTTTTTGTTAGAGGGTAGGAGAGGAACTTTATACAGTTTTATCCCTTACTAAATTCAGAACTCTGCTCAAATGCCACATCCTTCGAAAAGCATTCCCAGAAAGTCTTACTGAAATGTCCATCACTTATTTCTGTCATTTTCAAAGCCCTTAGCCTGCTCTATTTTTTCAGACATCTATCATCGTCTTATTACCATCTCCAGAATGGCTGCATTAATTATTTTCATGTTCACCGCATATTCCCAGTAGCTTGAACAGTACCTGGCACCTGACATTTCATAAATATTTGCTGAATAATTGAACGAGTGAACAAATGAATTATAAATTTTTGTCTTCTAATCTTCTTTGGATTCTTATATTGCTGAGAAATCATTTTAGTTGGTACCAATTAATCTTCCTAATGGCTACTTCAGACATTTACTGTTATTTTAAAGTCTCTGTCTCTGTTAGTTCCATAGATAGTCACAAAGAATGTTTGTTGTGCTTTATCGGCTCCAGAAACTTTAGAATGCTTTTCTTTGTGCCCCTTTCATTAAGGTATGAGGTAGCTATAAGCTTTCCGCTCACTGGTAAAGCTATGGAATTTCCAACACAAGCGCCGGCTTGTACAACATTTTTAGAATAAGGTGCCCTCCCTACCCCCCATGTGGAAGCAGTCTAGGACACTATAGCAAAAGAGGAATGAAGTGCTTCATATAGATTGGGGGGGGTTCCCTAAGAGATGAAGTGAAATAGCTGCTCAGATTGCTAAGAAAATACTATTTTTTGGGTAATTCCCATATATTGTCAGCCATTTCCTTCATACCCCTTGCTATCTCTGAAGAAGTATGTCTCTAATGGCTTCAATCAATACTGACTTCTATAGGGAGCGTTACTCACACCATACACTCCATCACCCACTGCATCTGGTATCATCACGCTCTCTGGAATCTTGCTCTTCTCTCCAACTCTCTTCTGAGTTCAGACAAGTTCATCATCTTAAGGAAGTCTCCTCTTTCCATTGCCATATTCTATATGAGTGACAAAATACTCGATAGAAGCAACTGAAAGAAAGAAGGGCTCATTTGGGCTTCCAGTTAAAGAGGGAATACATTTCTCTTTTTTGAATTGTATATGGATTTATTTTTATACAATATATTCTGACCATGTTTTCCATCCCCTTATCTCCTCTCAGATCCCACCCACCTCCTTACCCATCCAACTCCATGCCTTCTCTCTCTCTCTCTCTTTAGAAAACAAACATGGAAACAAACAAAAAAGCTAGAATAGAACAAAACAGATAAAAATAAAAAAAACAAAGTAAAGGCATAAGAGGCACATACACAGAGATTCACACATACACACAGAGATACACACATACACAGAGATACACACATACACACAGAATCTGTAAAAACACAAAGTTGGAAACCATAGTGTATAAGCAAAAGGGCAGCAAGGTAAACAAACAAAAAGTTCAGCAAAAGCATTATGAGACAAAAAATCTAAGGAGGGATACATTTCTGGAAGGAATATCAGCCACCACAGCAGGGAAGGCAAGGTAGCAGGGCCATGAAGCAGCTGGACACACAGTGAGTGGACCAGGAATAAATAAGGGTAGGCAATAAAGTTTCAAGTATTGCCCTCTAATGACCTACATCCTCCCAAGGGACACTGTCTCTTAAAATGTCTACAACCTTCCAAAAATAAGGCCTTCACCTGGGGACCAATTATTCAAACACACAAATTTATGATGAACATTTCATAGTCAAATCACCAACAATCTCTCCTAAGGCTGAAAAACAAAGTCATTATTTATTCTAACCAAGGTTTTGAGAGTAGATAACATGTCACAGACACTTCTACCTACCATAATCCTTCTAATTCTAGACATTGGTATCGGTAGCCTTTTATCTTCTACCTCTGATTCTGTTGGACAGAGTATCCCTTGCTATTGATTTCCTCATTTATTTCATTGCTGCTTTCTTGTTTTTTTTTTTTTTTGTTTGTTTGTTTCTCTTCCCTCTTTTAGATCCTCAAATATTGAAATTTCCCATGGTTCTATCTTTAGGCATTTCCTACTTTTTACTTTAATGAAAAGCATTTGTTCATATATATTATTTCTTATGATTGTTATGCCCATGTTATGAGTCTCCAAGAGACCCCCAGGAGTCTGAGTTCGTATGTACAAACAAAGAGCCTTTGTTTGCAAGCTCAAGCTCCGACTCTCCATCTGCCCCAACACAGCGGTTGGATCAGGGAAAGCATTGAGCTCAGCTTTTTTCTTAGCTAAGGTTTTTATTGTTGTGAAATAACACCATGACCATGACAACTCTTATAAAGAAAATATTTATCTGGAGTGGTTTACTTGCAGTTTCAGAGGTTCAGTCCACTATCATCATGACAGGAAGCATAACAGCATGCAGGCAGATGTGGTTCTGAGAGTAGCTGAGAGTTCTATATATTGTAGAGAACAGGAAGGGAAGCTTGGGCAAAAGGCACCTCAAAGCTCACCTCCACAGTGACAAACTTCCCTTAACAAGGCCATACTTCCTAATAGTGCCGCTCCCTTTGGGGGGCATTTTTCTAAAGCAACACATTCCACTCCCTAGCTCCCAAAGAATTACAGCCATATCATAATGCAAAATGTACATTCAGTCTAACTGTAAAAATCCTCATAGTCTATCACAGTCTCAAGAATGTTTTAAAGTCCAGAGTCTTCTGAGATTCATCAAATTTCTTAACTGTAAGCACCTGTAAGAAAAAAAAAAAAACAGATCACATCTAACATATAAGGGCATAGACTATATGTTACCATTCCAAAGTGCAGAGAAAAATATTTAGCAATACTGGACCAAAACAACATGCTTCTTTCTCTTGTGCTGGTTCATCTTACTCTAAGCAACTTTCCTTGGCAGGTGTCCCATGACTCTGGCATTTCAATCATCTTGGAACCTCCAAGTCAATCCAGGTTCCAACTTCAAAGCTTCACACAATGGCCTCTCTATCAGGCCACCATTCAGGTACATGCATGACACATGCCTGGTTTCAGTGGCTTTATTCTGATACAGAGGGATTCCCCTCTGTATGTTATGAATATGTTTTATTATCATTGGTTAATAAAGAAACTGCTTCAGCTCATAGCAGGGCAGAATATAGTCAGGCTAGAACAGATATATAGAGAAAGTAGGCAGAGTCAGAGAGATACAGTGTAGCTGCCAAAGGAGGTATGTATACTCCATGTAGTTGACAAAAACAAACCACAAGTCTTATGGTAAAATATAAAATAATATAAATATTTTAAGATATAAGAACTAGCTAGCAATATGCCTAAGCAATTGGCCAAGTAGTGCTGTAATTAATATAGTTTCTGTGATTATTTGGGTCTGAGCAGTCAGGAATGAAACAGCAGTCTCTAGCTACATTATTCCATAACTTCTTTTTTCTGTCATTAACTCTAAACCCAAAGCTACATGGTCAAAGCTGCCAAGGTCTGCTTCTTACTGGGGCTGGAACATGCCCATTCCCCAATTAAATTATATTTTCACCAGCTTTCTGTCTTTCACTGTGTGGCAGAGTTATTAAGGAGTAAAGGATTGGGAGTAGGGGAATTCTGTATTTAGATGGGGGTTGAACTCCTGATTGGGCAGGAGAGGGGTAACAGAAGTCTTCTCAAACAGGGACTGGTAATCATGTTGCTGTAAGGAAATTGGTAACCTATATACAAGTTAGGTAAGCTATTCTTAATGTTCTGGAGCATCTAGACTTGTTTGTCTCAATTCTGATTGGTCCCCCACAGGTTATAGTGTGTGGGTTTTCCTCTAATTATTGTAAAGGTAAAGCCTAGTCCCAGTATTGTTAGTCTGCTGTCTGTCTGCAACCAGTACCCCCCCTTCATGTTACAGAATGGCACCCACGTGGATAACTACATTCACAGAAAGCCTGATAGCTTGAAAAAAGACTAGAGTAAAAAATTTTGGTTTTCAGCCATAGCAAAAAAAAAAAAAAAAAGCAGAGCTGTTTTAAAATGCCAGCTTTCTAGGCCTTCCTGCCAGGGAAAACTCTTGACTCTTTCAAGCAGGCAGTCCAGACTATGGAGCTATGGACACAGTGTTGCAGCTTGCTTCCTGGCAAGGACCTCAAAACGCCATAGAGTTGTGGAAAAAACTTCTCCATATTCCTTAACAAATTAAAGACTCATGTGGTCAGAAAAAGAAAGATATACATTAAAGAGAGATTCAAAGTGTAAAAAAAAAACCCTCTAAATGGTTTACAGTGTGTTAAAAATATATACATTCTAAAGTTCTAAAAAAAAAAGAAAAAGAAAAAAAAGAGAATAGCCTGGGAGTCAGAGACAGACAGATCTCTGTGAGTTCAAGGATAGCCTGGTTTACAGAGGGAATTCCAGGACAGATATACAGAGAACCTGTCTCAAAAAGCCAAAAATTAAAAGTAAAAATAAAAGAAATAGAGGTTAAAATAAAGCCACGTAAAGATGGAAAATAAACAGAGAATCTTGATACTGTATGTTATTATGCTCTCTTTGAATTGTTTGAATGCTGAGGAAGGAGCAACAGCTGATAAAAGATATTTGCTTATAAATGCTACAGAATTAATCCAAGACAGGTATTTTAAAAATACCTTGACTTCACAGTTGAAGTCAAAAGGTATGTTACTTTGGAGAAGAGATTTTGCTTTTGTTTCCACAGAAAATGCGAGGTTGTGGATCTATTCAGAGTTAAAAAAAATCAGCCTTGACCAAGGAAGACCACCTGAGAAATCTCTGGCAGGAATAGATGGCCCAGATGTCTGAATTCTTCATCCAGAACAGGTTCAAGACTGCTGCCTGAGATGATCAAGACTCACAGGATACTTCAGTCAGGACTTGATCATAACTCTAAATTTTCTTTCAGTCCCCATAGGATTATCAGTGTCCCCAACCAACTGGAAGTAGCCTGGAATACTACGCCCACATTCTCCCCAAAAAAATGGACTATTTTTTTTTAAAGAGGGGGAAGTGGTACAGAAGAATTGTCTGTATTCTGTCAATCATGTTTTAAATAAACACTGATTGGCCAGGCAGGAAGTATAGGCAGGAAAACCAGACAGGAAGTAGAAATGATGCAATGAGAACAGGAGAATTCGGGGAAGGAGGAAGCTGATTCCTCCCACTCCTGCCCAGACCACGGAAGCGGCAGGATGTGATCTGCCCCATTGTAAAAGGTACTGAGCCACATGGCTAACATAGATCAGAAAAATGGATTAATCAAGATGTGAGAGTTAGCCAGTGAGAGGCTAGAGTTAATGGCCTAATAAGCTTATAACTTAAAGAGACCTATGTGTGATTTTCTTTGGGGCTAAACAGTTGTGGGTACTGGGCAGGACAAAAACCCCAACAAGCCGGCCTGGCCCCCCATGTTACACCTATCATGGCTGCACTGATGTTATTAGGCCTCTTCAATGACAATAAATTTTTTTGCAATTGTAAACAGTGCTGAATGTTTTCTATAAGACTCTGAACTTTATATTACATCCTATAACTTAATTCATCAGGAGAGGCAATTGGCAAAGGAATATGGCTGTAAATCAAATAAAGCAAAGACCAATAGAAACCTATAGCAAAGTACAAGAAACTGTATCATTCTCTCATGGTGTATGTTTTTTTTTTTTTTTTTTTTTTTTTTTTTTTTTTTTTTTGTTTTTCGAGACATGGTTTCTCTGTGTTGCTTTGGAACCTGTCCTGGAACTAGCTCTGTAGACCAGGCTGGTCTCGAACTCACAGAGATCCGCCTGCCTCTGCGTCCCGAGTGCTGGGATTAAAGGTGTGCGCCACCATTGCATGGCCTATGGTGTATGTTTTGATGACACTGTCGTTTAAGTGTCCCCGAACTTTCAGAGCATGGCAAAGATGTACCAGTCCTGTTTAAAGTAAGCTTTTTAAATCTTGTGCAAACTTTTTAATGTGATCAACCCTAATAAGTATTTAGGAAAAGGAATTCTGTGAAACATATAAACTTAGGGAAATTATGGATTATGAAGCCACCACATTGTTCAAAATCACACTTGCTGTCTTCATATGAAGAGCTTTCTCCTCAGAGAAGCACACTTTCTACAACTCTAGTTTTAAAACATAACATCTCTAGGCATCCAGCTGTTTCACCTAGGAACCTCTGGATTATCCCTACCCTTTAACGTTAACCAATCCTGCCTCCCCACCACCAAAGAGTCTTGACACATCCATTAAGTTACCAAATCTTTATGATTCCTATTCATCATTTTTGCATATTTATCTTCATCATGAAGCCTCATGTCTAGCTATATTATTTCTGATATATATACCAGAAACACTGATAACATTTTTTCTCTGTTCTATTCATCTTCTATGTAGCCATCAGGATGAATTTACTTTTGTCATTTATTCAATATCCTTTAATTTATAGAGTGCATCACAACTTCCAAACATATAGATTAGGTTACTATTTCTAATTTTTTACTCTCCCCAGCAACATAATTACACTTCTGTGCCCTTTGTCATTTGGCTTTGTAGTTTTATACATAATGAAAATACTATATACTTTCCCATTGTATGTGATTACATTGGTCAACAAAAGAATGTTAATTATTGTGGTATAAGGAGATTTTAAGTATATTTAAATGGATCAGATCCTCCTCTATGGCTTTAGGCATTGTCAGGAGAAATGCATGGCCATAAATTACTGCTGCAAATTGATGGATTCTCTTCCTAGAATCAATCATGTGCCATCTGGAGCTAAGCTCAGCTTAATCTGAACTGGCTCACCAAAAATCAACTTAAATAAGTTAAACCTCAGGTAACCCACTTACAAATTAGAAAACATATGTTTTTTTTGTTACAAACTACTAACAATTTAAATGTTGCTACATAATTGAATAAAACACACTCTACAACTAAAACAGAAACGGACTTGTGCCAGTCTTAAGCCATTTTTTCTCATGTACTCATAAGACTTGTTCTCACATATTGAATATGTGTTCCTTCCCTGCCAGTCTGACTTGTATGAGCAAGCAGGTTAGTGATTAGCAGACGTGAGATGCATGCATGCTCTTTCCAGAACAATCAGTGTTATTTTACCATGTTCACTCTTTCGTCTGTTCTTCAGCTATAAAGTTGCTTGGGACACTCTCAAAACACCTTCAACACGAAGCCTGTACTTTTCCATCTGCTTTTTGCAGATAAAGACTTGGGGTCCATTTTAGGTATGATTTTATACTAGCAATAATTTGGGGGGTTATAAGTTCAGAATTTTCCACTTACTTTTCACAATGACCCTATTAGAATAAGTCCTATCATTTTCATTGCTAAACAGAAGAAGTTGAGGCATGGATAGCTACAGCAGCGTGAAATGCCAGGCAGTGAATCACAGATGTGAGATTCAAGTCCAGGCAATTTGACATTATAACAACCATTAATCACTGTCCTCAATCCCAAGTGAGTGATGTTGGGTCTTCTTGTATCTGTGCCATGGTGTGTACCTTGATTAAAACTCTGCACATTTCATGAGGTATATTGATTTATACTATTCCCTCCCCCACACTTCACCAAGAGCTTTGAGAAGTCAAGGACTCAATCTCAGGTGTCCTTATACATCCGATATCTTGTAAGGTGGCTTGCCTGGAGCTAGCTCTTGCTAAATGTTTGTGAATGCAATTTGCTATTGAACTACTTTGTCATCAGTCAAATTTCCATCACAAATTGCTAGAGAAGTGGTCCAAATTGCCTTTCTCTGAAACATGAAAATGACACAATATATTTGGAGAGTGATTTATAGAAAATCATGTATTTCATTCAGATGCAAAGGGTACAATGATAGGAAAAAAATTTCAAATTTCCCCTCAGGCACTTGTTTTTAAACATCAATCAAGCAATCAGCAAATCTTGACTTAGTACTCTGTATTCATCAAAAAGAGGCCAGCACTTGTACTGGAGGTGGCCACAAATCACTCTGTGCTCTTGTAGCTGTGGTTCATGCTTTCTCCTGACCTGCTCTTGTTTTTTTATATTTGAGCTAGGGAGATCAATGAGTACGGAAAGAAGTTAAGATAGAATAAAAATTTTATCTGACAGTCTTTTTCTGATATCTTCAATGGCTTCGGAAAGTTTACGGATTCCTAAAGAAGAATTGCCATTCTCTTTTAAAGAAGGGTGAAATAAAAAGGAGACTTTGTGAATACAAGGGATCAGGACAATTAACCCAGCCCTTTCAAATCTGAGATTATCTTCATTGATTAGGTTGGTTTGTAATTGTTGAAGGCAATGAAAATGACATCCTTGAGCTAGATAGGAGTTAGGTCTGTGAATCACACACCACTTTGTTGTTTGAAGAACAAAGATCAGGACTGAGAAAATTCAGTCAGCAAAGTGAAATAAAAATGTCTGAAGCTTTCAAAGTAAGTAGGTAAAAATAACTTTTCCCCCCTTTATGGAGCTTACGTGCCATTGATAGGAAGGTGCTAAGATTGTGGAGATGAAGTGCCAATTGCCTGACTTAAGCACAAGTAAAACCGACACAAAAACTAGAGACAATAGTTATTCATGCTGCTGCACTCATGAAAATGAATGGGGGGGGGCAAACAATAATGGAGGGTGTGTCTCAATCACTTCAAAGTTTAGCTTGTTAGTAGAAACTTTTCTTTCACTGAAGGTTATGTATATTTTTCTTTTAATTGTGGAACATTTTGAGAAGTTTTGTTGCTCCAACCAAATTGAAAGAAAAAAAAGCATTCAATGGAATTAAAAAAAAAAACTCAGGAGATATTCATCAAGGAAAAATAGTTGAGATACATTTTCTTCTTTACTATTGACTTCTTACTAGTTCTGTGTGAATATATTCAATGGATAAAAGAGACTTTGAATGCCCAGCGATTTGTGACCAAATCTTGCCTGAGTTTTAGAGAATTTAAACAGATGTACAATTTCTTTATCAAATACATTTGCTGTATCAACAGAATGCCTTGTATCCCAGATGTGGGGCGTGCAATTCAAGGTTAGAGAAGGAATACAATGATGAAAGACATAATTGAGGCATAAAAGCACAGAACTCAGTATTTTGTAAGCTTGAGTAATTTAAAATATAATTTCTATATAAAGAGGAAGTTAGAAGCCAGTGCTTTTGCAGGCTGGTAGAATGACAGAGAGGATAAAGGATGCACAATCAGGGTACTGTGAAGGCTCACATTTTCACAATGAGCATAGGAAGAGCTGGTATTGAACTCCAGGCTGCATTCTCATGTAAATCAGGTACCATTCCATTAAAACACAAGTTTTCATATATCCTATTGCAAGACAACTTATTTTCTAGATGTGCACTTATGTAGTCATGAATATGTATGGAATCTGTATGGTATACTTGACTGATGACATGAGACATTCTCTCCCCAACTCTGTTACTTCTATCATATTTCCTTTTGGACTAGAAGTCATCATTAGTCATGCTTTTAGATCTGGGTGTAGTGGCTTATAGAGAGTACTAGTATAATTATTTTGGGTGTGTGTGTGTGGGATTATTTTGTATCTTTTTGATTTCCTTTTTGAGACAGCATCTACTTATGTAGTCCTGGATGGTTTGAAATCCTCAATACTCCTGTTTGAATTTATAATTATTTATTGGGATTATAGGCATGAATCTTCTTTAAAACAAAACAAACTTTTTTTCATACGATATATTTCAATCATATACTTTCCCCTCCCTAACTCCTCCCAGATACTGCCCACCTCCCTATCTCTACCCAACTTCATGCCCCACCCTGTTTCTCAAAAAAACACCCAGGAAGAAGAACAACAAAACCAAACCAAACAAGATTAGAACTAACAAATTAAAAAAAAAAGAAAGAAAAGGAAAAGAAACAGAAAAAATGCAACATGACAAAGAATACCAAAAACAAAACAAGAAGTCCACAAAAAAAAAAAAGAACCCATGAAATCTATTTTGTGTTGGCCAACTTCTCCTGGGTCTGGAGCCTGCCATGGAGTGCAGTTGATATACCTTGTGATACTCTATTATAGAAAACTGATTTTCCCTTTCCCAGCAGGTAACTATTGAAAATAAGTTTCTGGTTAGTGTTGCGGGAGGTCTTTCCGCCCCTCCAACCAATAGCTGCTATGATACCAGCCCATTGGGGCGTGGTCTCACTCCCTTTAAAAAAGCGGCTATTTCCTCTGCTCGCTCTCTTCTCTTCCTGCTCCGCTGGAGACTAGATTCCCTTCCTGGTTGCACAGATGGCTGTTGTCTGGGATTGTGATCTGTAAGTTTTTTCCCCTTTAAATAAGTAACACCCTATTAATCATAACTCCAAACTGGTGTTGCCTTGTTCGTGACTTACGCCTTCAGGTTAGGGGTGAGAAATTTGTGTTCACTCCTGTCTCATAGTTTTCGGATTTAGTCCGGTTTGAGCCTGTGCAGACCTTGTAGGTGCTGTCATACACAGTCATCCTGAGTTCATATGGTCCATGTGTGTACCAGTCCTGTTGTATCTTGAAGTGACAGACCAATGGCACAATGGATAATACATCTGACTATGAATCAGAAGATTCATGAACGCTTTTTGGATCAGTTTTCTTAAGGAAATAAAGCATCCATGAGACCAAGGAGATAGGCCCACTGAGAATCTTGATTGAGTGAAAGATTTTTCTCCACTGACGAACCTATATGCCTAATCTTCTAGACAACACTAACCTCATAGGTACCAGGTAGATCCACAGCGTGAGGCATGCATTTTCTACTAAGCAGACCTTAAGACTGATTAGACAGCTGTTGGCTACACCAGGAAGTAAGTAGGGAGAGTTAATCAAAATGAAGGATATGTGGGAAAAAGCCATATAGATAACTACTATATTGCAAGTCAATTAAAATATAACTGAAAGAGGAGTCTCAAATGAGATATGCTTCATGGCTACATAATGCTGCCCCTAGAAGTCATGGGTTAATAAAATTCTAATGCCTGATATGAGATACTTCCTTATGAGTTGTTGGTAAGGGAGAATCAGAGCCCCTCACCTCCAAAGAATACCACGTTTTACCATTGCTCTTAGTTAACTGCTATAACTAAATGATAGGCCCCTACTGCTGAGTTATCCTATATTCTGTGGCTGTGAGATTAGAGAAACCGAATGGAAAGTGACCTAGAAGTTTCCTCCCTACCGGCAAACTTTTAGAGTGCTAGAAGGTGCTATGTAGGCTGCTAGGAGGAAAAGTCCATGAACAGTCCCATGCAGGTGAATCTGAAGTTCAGACCTGCTGTATAACGTGAAGATATGACTGCTCTCAGGTTTGCTTAAGGGGAAGGTTTTATTATATATTGAGGGACTGCACAGTCAGAAGCAGCTGAAAGAGGCCAGAGCCGGGAGAGAAAGCAGTAGACTGAACGCGGACAGCAGAATAGACTAGGCCATGAGAACAGGAAGGACAAGAGAGGAGGAAAGGAAGACAAGAGTGAGTGAGTGAGTGAGGGAGGGAGGGAAGGAGGGAGAAAGAGACAGATAGACAGAGAGAGAGAGAGAGACAGAGAGACAGAGACAGAGAGAGCAAAAGAGTGGGGGCCAAGAGAGGAAGAAAGAAAAAGACCAAGAGAACTGTACTGGCTGGTTTTGTGTTGCAACTTGACACAAGCTAGAGTCCTCAGAGAGGAAGGAGCCTCAGTTGAGGAAATGCCTCCATGAGACCCAGCTGTAATGCCTTTTCTCAATTAGTGATTCCATTGTGTTTGTGCCATCCTGGGCTGGTGGTCCCGGTTTCTATTTAAAAAAAAATCAGGCTCAGAAAGCCAAGGGAAGAAAGGAAGTAAGCTCCACTCTGTGGCCTCTGCATCAGCTCCTGCCTCCAGATTCCTGTCCTGTTTGAGTTCCTGTTCTGACTTCCAATGGTGGACTGTGATCTGGAAATGTAAGTCAAATTAACACCCCTCCCACGTGCTTTTTAGTCATGGTGTTTCATCACAGCCATAGAAACCCTAAGACATTGCCAAAATGGCAGGGTTATGTATAGGAATGAGAAGCTCGGGAAAGGGATACCCATGAGCTGTGGAACCTTAATGTAGGAGGCAAGGTAAGAAGACCTGAGAAGAGCTAGGATGCCAGCATGGACTCTGTTTAGAGGTACTTACTATACTGAGAGAACCTGGAGCATGTGCTTTAGATTGCTAATAGGCACCATAGTTAGCCATTTGTTTGTTTGTTTGTTTGTTTGTTTGGACATGACAATCTGCCAGGCAAGATGAACCTAATGGTACAATGGTGGCGTGACTGCTAGGGGTTAAGCCACTGATTTCTTTTATTTGGTTTCAGGCTCACTGTACAGAAGGATTCGTACCTGATACTGGAAACCTAGTCAAAGCCCATGGCTGATCAAAGCCATGGGCTCTAAAGAGGAAGCTACTATTGTCATTTCGCTAAATAGATATGGCATTAAATGGCCCTATAATATTTATGTTTATATCTGTAGATTAGTACTTCTTCCAGCTTGGTCAGAGAAGTTTCTGTTTTCAGTGGGTGAAGTTTAATGTAGATGTCCATAACTGGTCAAGGTACTGAGAAGAAGTGACTGCTGAGTGCTTATCCCTAAATGGGACATTTATACCACTCCATTCAAGGCTCATAGAACATCACTGAAGAGGGGTAGAAAGAATCTAACAGCTTGAGGATGGGAAGGTGTGTGGTGAAACTCTGTCTTCTGAACACGGCATGGCTATTGTACCCATGAACTCAAAGAGGTAGTGCCTGCCTAAATATGACCTGCGTAAGTGGCCAATTAACTAACATGTCATCATCAGTGTGGGAAGAGTTCATAAGGCTCCATCCCACTGAGGAGCTGGGCTAATGGCTGCTGGAAGAAAAGCAGTCATTTTGTCACAGTGATGTGACCGTTTTTACATTGACTTCACTCAAGTCAATAGCTCCGCACTCACGTTCATTCAGGCGGCCCTAATTAAGTGCAGTGAACCACATAAAGACGTGAAAGTAGGAGGGGGACTTGGAAAGAAGAAAGGATTCTGTGAGAAAGGAAAGAGAATAAGATAGAATAATGGGGGAGAATTTGACCAAAGAATACTATATGTTATATAAATTATATATGTGTGTATGAAATCGTGAAAGAATAAAAAAAATTGAGACCATAAAGATGAATAAGATTTCCCAGTAGAAAAATGTGGCTTCTCAGTGCAACACAGAAGCATAGCACATAGGTGGTGCTTCCACGGCGATCTGTGATAAAGAATTAGTATTAAAACTTTTAGGTTATGGGGCTAAAGAGATAGCTCAGTGTTTAAGAGCATGTGTTGCTCTTGCAGAGGACCTGGATTAAATTCCCACCACATCAATCCATAATTTCAGTTTGAGGAGCTCCAATAGTCTCTTCGGGATTCTGTGGGCAGCAAACATGCACACAGTGTACATACATACAGGCAAGCAAAACAAAACACACATAGACTAAAATGCATACATCTAAAAAGATGAAAACCCTTTCAGAGTATGAAATTGTATTTCTATAAAATGAATTTGCAAATATCAGAAGAAAAAACAAGAAACACATAAAATTAAGATATTTTTCTTATATTCAGTAGATATTGTATATCAAAAATGTATTCTGAAAAACATACATAAACAGAGCTGAATCACAAAGACATACAAGTTGTTTATAAAGGTGTGGCTATATGAAATTAATGCACCACTATGTTCATAATTTTGGGTATTTCACTATCATAGTGAAAGGCTGAATGAAAAAAATCAGCTCCTCATATTTACTTCTTTTACTCATTATTATATATTATACATATCAATATTTGTGGTAGTTTATTCATTTTGCTTGTTTGTTTTTGAGATGGGGTCTTGTTATGTAGATCAGGCTGACTTCAAATTTTCAATCTTCTTGCCTCAAGTTTTTCGAGTGCTGGGATTACATTTTTTTATATTCTCATTTTATGACATAAATAGCCTTACTTCTTGTTTGATAAGTAATTAAGGTACCAGTAATCTTGGGGAAGAATGTGTATCTAATTTTTTCATGATTTTATTTAGTAAGCCATAGTAGAATGATTAGTCTTATATAACTGTGCTAACACAAATGAAAAAATAGATTTTTTAAAAGGCAATTTAGCAAACTCAGGATTTTTGTTCATTGTATTTATGCAATGTCTACTATACAATACTGTATTTTCAAAGATTTATCTTAAATCTTTGACAAGAAGCCAATTAATCTTGTATAGTTATAATTGGATTTAAATTAAATTTCAATGAAAAAGATCATTTAAAGATTCCTGTGTGATCTACATCAGAATATCAATTTAAAGGAAAATAAATTTCAAAATATTCTATCAGATTTGTATGCTGTTTAGAAAATATTTTGCAGATGACAATGTTAAGAGCATCGCCTACGTCAAAGATAATTGTTAGACTATAGACAGTGCCATAACACTAGAAAACATCTCTCAAAGTTTAAATGCTTATTTTGGTCCTTTTATCTCCCACTGAAAAGCACTCTGTACCTTACACTTGCATGGGATAAGTTAAGGTTAGCTCATAAATACACTGAGAATAAAGGGCAGCAAAATCAAACTGGCTGATCATCTCATATCTCTAAAAGTTGGGTTAAATTAGTTTCTTATCTTGCAGAAACACAAACAGCTTATATGATAGTTCAAGTGTTCTCAGCAGAACTTTCCTTCTGATAATCATTATCCCTAGTGCTCAATATCATTGTTTATGTTCAGTTTCCATAGCATGACAAAACACAGAGAACAATCTTAACTGTAATAGATTATCTTTTGTGTAATTTTCAGGTTTTACTAGGTCAGTGAGCACACTGGTTAGTTCAGCCAAGCTTATTTCTCTAGCGAGATAAGATTTGCTTGATGCAAGAAAGTACATTGATTTATATTCTGGGGCCCCTTAATCTGAGGAACTTCTTAGTCTCTTTTCCTGTAATTGCAGCTGAGTCCACACAATATGATTTCAACACCAAACCAAACTTCAAATCACAATAGTTAATAGTATTTTATCATATAGAATGTTTTTTTTTCCCTTCGTAACTGATAGTGCTAGTTAAGTTTGCCAAAAAGGAGGCTTCAATCAATTAAATTCTACTTTAATACTTCCGCCACACTGGAATTCTACTGGGGTGATTTGAAAGAAATTCCCCCAAAGGGAATGGCAGTATTAAGATGCATGGTCTTGTGGAGTAGGTGTGCACCATTGTGGAGGCAGACTTTGAAGACTCCTGTATGCTCAAGATACTGCCCAGTGACCCAGTCTACTTCCTTTTGCCTGGATAACACGTGTAGCAGCTCCTTCTCCAGCACCATGTCTGCCTGCATACTGCTGTACTCCCTGCCATGGTGATAATGGACTAAAGCTCTGAGATTACGAGCTGCCACCTCAACTAAATGTTTTCCTTTGTAAGAGTTGTCATGGTCATGGTGTCTCTTCACAATAGAAACTCTAAGACATGAGTCCTTGCTAAAATAATAACTTTATCAATTCTATTAGAATTACATGGTGTTTTGATCATATTCATGAATTCTAGGAACTATGCTAAAATTCTATTCTGAAAAATCTTGAGCCGGGTCCCATCAGTTCAAATAACTCTTAGCATCACTGTCTTCCATGCTCCTACTTTGATACTTTGGGTTAGGAAAGGGGTGGAATGATTTAAGCACTACTTAATGGGTCATACTAGTATGTTGCCTAGAAATAATTCTTGTGATTTATGGTGAAGAATGGGGCTGCTTTTTGCCCTTATCAAAAAAGTTTGCATGAGGCTAAAGTGAAGAGATTTGGATTAATTACCTTGGCCGGGGAAATCTCAAAACAGCCTCGTTCCGTTGTGTGGTTATGGTGTTAACTCTAATGAGGATATAAAATGCAAAAGAGCAAGCTGAGCAAGGAAAAATATTTGAGGAGAAAAGGAGCATCAGAAAGTGGAGTGGAGCTAAGCCCTGTGTTCAAGGAGATAATCAGATCAGGAAATGGAATAAAGAGAGTAGTGACTTCAGGGCAAGATCCCACTCACCTATGTTTTCAGCTTGTGAAAAGGAATAAAGGAAAATCTGAGAGCTGGGTGTGGTGGTGCACACCTTTAAACCTAGCACTCAGCAGGTAGAGGCAGGTGGATCTCTGAGTTAGAGGCAGCTTGGTCTTGTCGAAAGCAGAAAGTTGGTGAAGATGTAATTGAACACGGGGGCATGTTCCAGCTCCAGCAAGCAAAGAACTTAGCAGCTTCAGTCATATGGTTCCGGGATTTGCTTCCACTTCTAAGGAAAGCCACTGAGATCAGGCATGTGTCAATGGTGTCCTTAAATGGAGGCCTACAAAGGTCACTGTGTGAAGCTGTGAAGTTGAAGCTGAACTGCCTTGGAGACCACAACCTATTGAAGATGACACAGCCTCGTGATACTTGCTAACAGGAAGTAGAACCATCCCAAAAGAAGGAAGTATGCTGCAATCAACAAAAATAAAGGAGTTGGAGATCTGAAGAAAGCTTTGACATCAGACATGGAGATGCGGAGTTTGAAGTTTTTTCAGCTGGTTTTTGGTATTGACTTGGTCCAGAATTTTCTCACTCTGTTTCCTTTCCTTCAATTTTGAGTGGTAATGTATAGCCTGTGTCATTATATGCTGGAAGCGTGCTTTTTTTTTTTACTTTAATTTTGTAGCGGATTACAGTTAAGAGATTGCATGAATCTCAGAAGAGACTTTGAACTTCATATTTTTAAATAAATTTGAGACTGTTATAGACTATGGGGAATTTTGCAATTGGACTGAATGCATTTTTGCATTATGATATTGCTACAAGCCTTTTGGGTTCAGGGAGTAGAATGTGGTGATTGAAGGAAAATGGCCGCCAAAGGGAATGGCACTATTAGTAGGTATGGTCTTGTGGAGTAGATGTGGTCTTGTTGAAGGAAGTGTGCCACTGTGGAGGTAGGCTTTAAGGTTTTATATATGCTTAAAACACCACCCAGTGATACAGACTACTTCCTGTTGCCTGCATATCAACTTGCAGCAGCTCTTTCACTAGCACCATATCTGCCTGCTTGCCACCATGCTTCTTGCCATGATGATAATGGACTAAACCTCTGAAGTTAGAAACCACCACCTCAATTAAATGTTTTCCTTTATAAGAGTTGCAGTGGTCATGGTGTCTCTTCAGAACAATTGAAACCCTAAGATATGCATATACCCTAAAATCCTCTAATGATGATATCAGGTTGCAATGAAAAATACTTTGCAACCTTTGTTTTCTATGATTTGATCTTCCTTAAACTAGCTTCCCAATTTCTGTTATCAGAAAGCAATACTAAGTTTCTCTGCTAGTGGATTCACTCAATGATTCCAAGTAAAACATCTTATATGTCTCTTTCTTTTACTGAGTGATTCTTAATACTGTTAGCCAACTATACAGGCTTTATAATAACCAAGAAGACAAATTTCTTGGCATGTCTTGGAGAGATAACCTAGATCAGGTTGACAGAGGTAGAAAGATCTACCTGAATGTAGGCAGCACCATTCCATGGGCTGGGGTCCCAGACTACATAAAAAAGAACAAGCTGCTTTGGCCTATGGAAGGGAAGAATATAAAAAGGTGGGAAATCCAAGTAGAGATAGAAGAGGAAAGAAGGTGGAGTCAAGGAGATGCCATGTAGCTGCCAAAGGAGAAAGACACCAGAACCTTAGCAATAAGTCACAGACTTGTGGCAATACACAGATTAATAGAAATGGGTTAATTTAAGCTCTAAGAATTAGGTAGGAATATTCCTGAACAGTTGGCCAAACAGTGCTGTAATTAATATAGCTTTGTGTGATTGTTCGAGTCTGGGTAGCCAGGAAATGAAATTGCAGTCTCCGATCACACTATAGCTGAGGATGGGCATATACATTGGACACAGGACCTGGAAGAACCCAGCTGGAATTGACCTGGGAACCTCTTCCCTGAATACTAGCTCTCATAATAATGAAAGGAATTATGCAAGTTGTCAAGGGAGAAAACCAGCCAATAGTCCTATCCCACTGTAACATCTATAACTCACAGCAATGACCAGAATGTCAAGCAATCTTCAAAGATGAACAGTGGCACTTATGTCCTGGGAGTAGACAGTAGCTACTTAATTGTACTTAAGAATCACTTGGTAAGCGGAAATTCATGTCTAGTACTATAAATCTAGTCCATGACCCATAGTCCATAAGCCATGGAACATAGAGGACAACCTATGTTTACCACTTTCCTAAATCTCTGTTTCTGTATTATTGTACTTTGATTATCATTTACTTAACAGCTAATATCTAGTTATAAGCAAACACATATGGTATTTGTCTTTCTGGGTCTGTGTTACATCACTCAAAATGACTTTTTTAGTCATATCCATTTGCCTAAAAATTTCATCTTGTCATTGTTTTAATAGCGGAATAATACTTCACTGCATAAATGTACAGTTTAACATATACTTACAGCTTATACTTAAACATTTCCAAAATCTTTCTTAGATTCAAATTTTCAAATACCATGACAAATCTTAAACTGATACCTGTGTATAGAATAAACTTGTAAATTTTGTAGTGAATATTTAATGCAGTGATTAGAGATGGTACTACAAATTTCACAATAATAAAAGTGAGAATTGAGCTTTTGACAGCCAATATTGCCCAATGAAAAAATATTCTTAAGTAAATTAATTTTGAGAAACAATTTAATATCTTAAGTACTCATTGATACTGTAATAATATAATTTTTACAGTATCAATTTACTGTAATAACACATATATAAAAATATAATTTTTCTTTGTTGAAGTAATAGCACAATCCAAATGTATTAGACATATTGTAGAGAATTTATGTGGAAATTGGATTCATGGAATTATTCAGATATATTGCTTAATGAAACACATGAGTACCTCTTCAATGTTCTTTATTGGATTAAAAGTATTAAAAGTGACATGAACAAACTGATAAAAAGTGTCGTAAGTTCAATTTGAAAGCAGAGGAATACCCAGGATAGCCAAAACAATCTTGTGCAATATAAGAATGACTGAATGTTTCACCATCCCTGATTGTAAGTTATATTACAGAACTATAGTGATCAAAGAGCATGGTGCTGACATAAAATATTCACACGGATTAATGGAATAGAATTGAGAACCCAAATAGAAGTCCACACAGTTAGGGTCACCTATTGTTTACTTGTTTGTTTTGTTTTTATTTTGCTGTTTTAATAAAGAAGCAAGAAAGTAAAAGTAAAATTATGAAGTTCACAGATAAATGAATAGAGGTAGAAAGAGTCATCTTGAGTGATGTAACTCAGGCTCTGAAAGACAAAAGCTTGCATGTTCTCTCTCTTTTTCAGACATTATCTTTGAATCCTTAAATATGCTTACTTCATTTGGAATGCTAGTAGAGGTCAGGAAAATAGTACAGATCCACCAGAGGGGGTCTTTCAAGGGAGTGACAATAGAACACACTGGTATAAAGTGTCAAAAAAGGAAACATGTAACAGAAAGAGATACATTGAGGGGGAAGAGGAATAAGATTGAAAATGGTAGAAATAAGCAACACTAAAGACTTTTTGAAATGTCATATAAAATTCTGTTACCATGGAAGCTTCTTAAATTATATCTATACACATATGTAAGATGAGTAAAATGGAGTTATCTTATGATGAGGCAACGCCAGAGGCTAACAAAAAGACCAAACCCAGGACCGAGTTACTGTTTTGGAGTTGTTGGCTAATGAGGTTCCCCAAGTGCCCAAAGATCATGGGATATTGCCAATGTTCCTGGTTACCTTCCAGAATTTGATGGTAGGTAAGGCCCTACTGTTGATGTCCACATACCTGAGTCATAGAACATAGAATATTCAGGCTAGCACTGACCTGGAATTTTCACTCCTACTGGCTAGCTTTTATAGTGCTGGAATATATAGCTTTTATAGCATGCTTCCAGAGAAGAAAAGTAACTATTATTAAACAACAGTCTCATCCATCTCTAAACCCTGTGGGCTACAAAAACAACTAGGCTGGCAAGACATGCCCACTGGTACAATAGTGACATGAACATTGTGGGAACAATCAACTACTTTCTAGTTGTATTTAAGGCCCACCCATGAGATGAAACCCACACCTGTATCCATTATTTGGGCAACAGGTTCTGGTTAGACAGACCATAGACCCTAGGAGAGAACCGACTAGTATTGTTCTGCTATATGAGCATGGCATTGCAACAACTCATGACTTATCATTATACCCAGAAATTAAAGTAGATGAAAGTATCTCTGAACCCTCAACAGAGACACTTTTGTTTGCTGTAGATAAGTTTCAGTGCAGAGACTCACCAACTGCCTGAGGTACAGAAAATAAGAGACAGCAGAATGCTCAGCTCTAAATGGAACATCCATACAATACCCCCTCCCCCAAAGTCTCAGCTATTATTGAAAAGCCTGTAAGAGCAGTGGATTCCTATGACTATAAGGAAGCGGTGTCTTTTGGACACAGCAGGACAGCTGCACATATGGATTCACAGGGATTGTTACAGCATGCACAAGATCTGCTCAAGCTCAAGCCAGACAAACATCCCAGCATGGAAAGAGGAGGTGGGCACAAAGTTCCATGAGTAGTCGAGAAGCTATGGGTGATTGTTAGCTTTTGGAAGAAGAAGGATCAGTTTTCTTAAAGAGTATAACCCATAGTCAATTGATCATATTGCAGAGGAAGGCCACACATCCAAGAGTATTTGAACAGCACAAACTGATAGGAAAAAAGAGAAGGATACAAAGTTGATGGGAAGGGAAGGGAGGCGACTTGGGAGACATAGGGAGGGGGGGTGAATATGATTGAAATGCACTGTATAAAATTCTCAAAGAAAAATAAAATATTTTATTTTAATATATATATAGATATATAAAAACAGAAAGATTTACTTTTTGAAAAAAATTCAAAAACTTATTTTTGTGTTTAGTTTATCACTGCCTCTTACAAGTTGATAGTCTTTTATTTCTTCTTTCGGTTTGAGAAAATTTGTACGAGTGAATTTAAGCGCACTGCCATAAGAAATTGCTTCCAACATAGCTCTCACTTTTTTTCTTCACAGTCTGAGAAGTGTATCTCTCATCCTGAGTTCTAGGTGTATGCTGTGTCACTGAGCATATATTCTCAGATCAACTTCCCATCCTTTGAAGAAGAATATGACCCAAACTAGTACTTTTTTTTTTGGTTTTCACATCTTAGAGTACACCTTGATTGATATTATTTGGTTTGCAACTGCTTCTGTTATCAGAAATGGCATGTCTTATTGATGAAAAAGTCTAGTGAAAGTTGTTTTTTCAAATATAAGTGAAGGTGAAGGATGGGCTAACCATTACAAAATCCCCTTTTCTTAATTTGACCAATGTTATCAATCTCTACAAACTAAAGTGATTATAATTTTAATAACCAAAAGAAATGAAAGTCTTAACTATCTCTCATTTGAATGCCTTTGAATTTATCTTTGACAAAGTAATACCGAACGTTGCATATGGTATTGTAATGTGATCCTAATAGATACTGTTTGTGTGGAACTTGCATTATGTGGAAGTCACCATGGAAATTCAACAACTTCCAAACTGATTCATGTTTTCAGTGAAGGATGTCCACATACTTTCTTTTTCCTGAATGTTTAGGTAGTGTCTGATTGTTATGCAAATTTTCAAAGTCTTTTTTCCCCCCTTCAGATTCACTTATTGGAACCAGTAACTCACAAAGAGTTTATAGAAAATCAACTTTGGGTCAGTTTTTAATACAAGAAGAGGACTTTAGAGAGATTGGATTAAGAAATCAAATTATTTTACTTATCAGCTATTTGACAATATGAAAAGTTAGCTGAATCTCCTCCTTTCTGAAATGGAGATAATAATTCACATTTCAAAGGGTTGCTTTAAGCTAAAATAATGTATATCATTAATCAACTCTGACATGCTAGAGATCATCCTAAAATTTTGAGTTACAACAATGAACAATATAGATAATGTTAAGGAAGCAGAATAGTATTAACGGCAAAGGAAACAAATTCATGATGAATTTTATTAAACGATAAGCAGGGGGATTTGGAAAGACAGCTAAGCAGTTAAGATCACTTGCTGCTCTTCTTGAGTTTGAATCTCAGAGCCAACATTGTGTTGCTCACAGTCAACTATAACTCTAGGTCTAGGGTAATCCAGCATCCTCTCCTGGCCTCCACAGGCACCTGACACGCATACATGTATGTGTGTGCGATATAGGTAAATATAAAAAAGGCTATTAGTGTCATAGAAACAATTTCAGAGTACACTGTGATAAAAGGAATCTAGAGTGCTATGTTAGAATATAGAGCATAACGTGCAGATTTTATAAAGTAATCAGAAAAACAAAATTCAATTGAATATGACAAGGAGAGTCACCAGTTAAGAGCTCAGTTGAAAGACAGCTTTCATCAGGATTAGTTCAACATCACTTCCTAGTGCCATCCTGAAAGTTATAGTGACTTTATTTGGGAATGCTTGTACAAATGAGCATGCACATTCATGAATGCATACACACAATCACATATGCATACAGATAGATACTTGCTTAAAGGCCACAGATATTTTATCTCAGTTCAGCCATCTCTAGCTAGCACACACTTTCTATATGATTTCCTTATTATTCAACAACCCAAATAAATGGGGGGGGGGCACAGATTTGTTGTAGAACAGAATATGATGAAACAAGAAGCTCATGGATTTGTTTTTGATGATGAATGCAGAGGAACTTGTCTTCGTTAGGGTTTTATTGCTGTGAAGAGACAAAATGACCACACCAACACTTACAAAGGAAAATAAGGGTGACTACAGTTCAGAGGGTTAGTCCATTATTATCATAGAGGGAATCCAATGCCTGCAGTATGCAGGCAGAAATGGTGCTAGAGAAGGAGGTGAGAGTTCTTACATCTTGATTCACAGGCAGCAGGAAGTGGTCTGAGACAATAGGCATGGCTTGAACATATATATGGGACCTCAAAGCCTGCCTCCACAGTGACATGTTTCCTGCAACAAGGCCATACCTACTCTAAACAAGTTACATCTCCTAATAGTGCCAACTCCTTTTAGGGGCCATTCCTTTCAAACCACTACGACTGTCAGAAGGATAAAACCAATATTTGACTCCATCTCAATTTTCTGTGTATCTACCTTCCCCATTTCTAGTTTAACTTTTAACATATCACTGTCTCTTTTGACTCTACAGGATTCATTATTTTTGGCAGCAGCTATAGAAGAAAGTATATTTTAGATGTGAAAATTGATGCTTGTAATCAACTAACCTTTATATATTCACTGAATATTCAAGTGACCTTTGCTGTCCTTTTAAGAAGAACTGATTTCTATGACATTGTACACACAGTATGATAAAGGTTTCATTTCAATTTTTTCTTTGATAAAATGGGTACTGATATGGACAGAAAAAGTGAAGATATTATGGATATTTTCTGACTTTCTGTAATTACCTAGTACCTTTAGTAACCAGAAAGAAGAAATCATGTAAGGGCTATATCTCTTTTATTCTTTCCTTTATAACATATAATAAAAGGTGACAGAGTGAAGTGGAATTTATTTGTTTGGGGACTCTTTTGGATGTTTTTTAATCTTCATATGCTCTGAAAATCTCATGTGGATTTACTAGTCCAATCATTTTGCTCTTTTATTCTTAGACTACACTCTGCTAAACTTGGCCAGAAATCAAAGGCCGATCCAGATAAGAATCTCTACAACACACATTTTCAGAGCAAGTCAGAGCTGCTTTGTTTATCACTCAGAGGAAGCTTTTGTCTTTTCCATTTCAAGTGCTCTGCAGTAAACCGGCAGTCTATATAGATGATACAAAAGGGTCATGTGTTGGTATGAGCAGTTTCTGGCGGGGGGCGGGGAGGAATCACTATTGAGGACTAGCAAGTGTTAAAACAATAAACTGACAGCTGCTGCTCCATTAGACCCCCCCCCCTTCCCAGGGCCAACTCCCACTCTTTTCAATTTTATTGTGGTCTGTAGATCCAGCTCTGGATGGCTGAGCTGGTACTGATGGGCAGTGTTCCAATACACCTGCTCTTATCTGAGCAATACCTTTTATCAGAGGACTTTCACGTAAAATCCTGTATCAGGAAGAGAAACACTACTGGCTTGGAAACAGAGAAGAAAATATATACCTACTTCAGGTTCAGTATTGCCTTTTAAGTCCTTGTAGAGTTAAAACTAAAAGCCCGCGGCTCTGGATTTATCACGGGATCTTGTAGTCCTTCTCAGAAGTTTCAGCACCAAGTTTGTAGAGGAAACCCAATCTACATAGTTAAACCTCACAGTTACTTAATTAAGTACCCATTTAGTCATGGAAGCATGTCTTTAAAACACCTTCTGGGTGATAGGCTTAAATAAGTAAGATGAAAGACTATTGCCTTCTGATTATGCTTCAGGCAAGCATATTTAATCTGGGGTCAAATTTTCATAACCACCACTCCCTAGAAACAGTCTGGGACTTTGGTACAGGATTATCCAACAAGAACACAAAAGGGCCCTTGGTAAAGACAAGCCTTTGAAATCAAGGCCCTTTTTTGATCAAGGTCTTTCTCCAGCTTTGATTTCGTTCTCTGCTGAGTAACTCCTTCACTACAGTCTCTAAAGGTATCTTCGTTTGGAATCTCCTATTTAGATCTTTGGCCTAAATTTCAATCTTTGGGCCCTGTCTGTCTACCTGTATTTCTGCTCCATGCTTATTGACCAAATTTTCTATCTGCAAAAAAAAAAAAAAAAAAAGGGGGGGTATTTCTTCAGGTAATAAGCCCTAGTCCCTTTTCTCTCCTCCTGATCCTAACTCACTGCAACCCTGCTCTCCTAGCTGCAGCATTTGCCTACTGCTATCTCTGCCTAAACTAAGCCTAAGCCATGCCTTTATCAATTGCAACAAACTGGGAAAATGGTGCCATAAGTCAGTTCAATCTGCTTTTCAAAAAGTCGACCATGCTACCTATTAAAACCAAGAAATACATTTTTGTTGCTTTGTTTTGGGAATTGGCACCAGCAGATACCAACTGCAAGCAAGCTAACTAAAGCAGGAAGCTGTGCTCTTCAGACTACTGACCACTCAGATGGTGCCTCATCTGGTTTTGAGTCTCATTATAACTTCTTTGCAATGTATTAGTCTAATAAAATCTCGACCCAGGTTAACATAAGTAAAGGTATATTGTGAGGTGGATGCTGACTTCTGTTTACTAAGTCTATGCCTTTTCCAGCAAGAAGCATGAATATATAAAACCTTTCTTCATAAAGTGAAACACATATCTTTATGTATGGCTATACTGCTTGTCTGGTAATATTTGTTTTTTGGATGCTTTCATTAGCATATATTAAAGATACATGATAACAGGTTTCATTATGACATTTTCATATATACACATAGTTTATTTTGATTATATTCACCCCATTATTCTCTCTTGTTTTCCCTGCAGATCCCATGGATCCCCTTACTTTTCCAAACTAGTCCCCCTCATAATTTCCTTTCCCAGTGAATTTCATTAGGACTATGTACAGGAGCATAGATGAGGTCTGGTTTGCAGGAGCATAGACACTTCGTCACATAACACAAAGCAATCTCTCTTTCTCCCTACACCAATCATTAGTTGTGTAGTTGTCCTCTTTTAGTCGCTGTTTTACCTTTGTAGTACTCTGCAATGATGTGGGATTCCCCTCTGTATGCTGTGAACATCATTGGTTAATAAAGAAATCTGGCCTGGCCTGTGATAGGGTAGAGTTATGTAGGAAAAACTATATTGAATTCTGGGAGAAAGAAGGTGGAATCAGAAGATGCCATGTAGCCACGTCCGGGAACAGATGAGCTGGAACCTTGCCAGTAGGCCACGAGCCTCATGGTAAAATATAAAATAATAGAAGTGGGTTAATTTAATATGTAAGAGCTTGCCAGGATTATGCTAGAGTCATTGGCCAAGCAGTGTTTTAAATAGTATAATTTCTGTATGATTATTTCGGGTCTGAATGGCAGGGAACAAACAAGGGGCTTCCTACAACACTGCGGTAATTATTTTCTGTAGTAAATTTTACCTACTCTTAATTTCAGAATGAATCTTTGTCTGATTGCCATATTACAATAAGTAAAGAACCTGACTATCCGGGGACATCATCAAACAATTTCTGTTTGCATCTTTTGGAGTTTTGAGACAGGAGCATTACTATGTAGTACAGGCTAGCCTTCAGGATCCTCCTGCTTCACACTCCTGGATACTGAGATTACAGATGTGTATCTCTACTTCTACCACACAATTTTAATCTATCTTATACAATGTATTTTGATTATAATTATGTTTTCCTTCCCCAACATCCTCCAGATTCTGCCCACCCTACTTCACCCCCGTGTGTGTGTGTGTGTGTGTGTGTGTGTGTGTGTGTGAAAGAAATACAGTCGAAAGGGAGGAAAGACATACAGTGAAAAATACAGATCCATGTTCTTTATTACAGGTGGTAAATGCTTATATACCATAGAAAAGATGGAGCATATAAATGGTAAATTAATGATATGCCTCTGAAGAATTCCAATGGAGCCTTCAAATGCTAGAATAAACTGATAGTACAACTTTTTGATTAGTAGTATCCAAACAGTATGTAGGATAAAATATATAACTAAAAAAGACCAGCCTAATATTTTCACCAAAAGTCATAAAACATTGGATTGCAAAATTACATTGGAAGATTCATTAGACTTGCCTAATTTATTCAGAATACAATGAATTATGGAATAATTTTTTTATGGACCTGGAGGCATCCAGATACCTTTGTAAGCAATAGAAACATTTAACCCAATGAGATAGATTCAAACACCATGAAACATGTTCTAGGTATCAAAGCATAGGTGAACAGAAGTTAGGATTTAGTGCTGAACAAAGTCTGAAGTAAAAAAAAAAAAAGCTGACATTGATTTTATGTACTTATTGAGATCTAAATTGGAAAATCAAAAAAGATCAGCCAGAACACAGGTCTTCATGGTACACTGTAATCACAGACAATGGAAGAGTGGGACTATAATGCCTAATGGTAGGTCTTCAAGGAGAGGATTTGGTATTTCTAAGATGGGGTATGAACCGCCATTATCAAAATGAGCTTTGTTCTGCAACTTAGTGATTTATTTTGTGTGTGGCAAATTTTCAGATCATCGTCCTGTCACACAGACAAAGAAATCTGAAGCTCTGTAAAGAATAAAGACCTAAACCTACACAACTGTATACAAACATGACAAAAGAGAAACGAATTTGCTTTCACCTGGCTTTTATCTTCACTTAAAAATACAGACGCACACAAAAGCAGTTCTTTTCTGCCGTCTCATAGAAAAGCTGAATTGTTAAAATCTGATGAGATTAGGGTTCACAGAGAACTATGTTTATAGGAGAAACATAGATGCCAAAATGGTGCTGGAGAGTCTGGAATAGGCTTGGAATTTCTGTTTCTTTTGTCCGACAGCTGCTGTATTAATTAATTCATTATGGAAGAAGTTGGCCATCTGGCTCCAGGGAAATATCTGACTGGCTCCCCATTTCAGTAGAGTCCAAAAGCCACAAATGGTTTAACAGACTTGTTACAAAATGTGTGTAAAAGAATGATATTCCATGCCATGTTTAAAAATAATGAAATTTGCCAGGAGGTGTCATGCCTGGGGACTGGGCTTTCACCTTGGGCCATGTTGGTGTCTGAGGGTCATGCTGCCACTGGGGCCATGCTGATCTGGGTGGCCTGTACCACTACCTGGGGCCATGGTGATATCTGGACCCAGGCTGCACCGAGGACCGTGTCTGAGCCTCTGGTAGGACTGTAGCCAGGGTCTATGTTGAAGTCCATGGCCCATGTTATCACTGAGGGCCGTGTGGATGGCTGGGGTCCAGTCAGCCACCTGAGTCCATGTTGGTGGCTGAGGGCCATGCTACAGTCAAGGCCATACATATCTGAGTGGCTGTACTTCTATCTGATGTCATGGTGATGTCGATGCCAGAGCTGGTGCTGAGGGCCATATCTGGGTCCATGGAACAACTACAGCCACCGTCTGTGTTGATGCTCAAGTTTTCTGTTGCCATTGAAGGCCAAGTGGATTTCCGAGATCTTGGACCATGGTATTGTTCAAGGGTTATAATACCACTGGGGCTGTGCTTATCTGAGTGGCCTACACTGCTACCTGGGGTTATGGGAACATCCAGACCCAGCAGATGCCAAGGACCATGGGTTATTGATAATATAGCTAAGATCTCTATTAAAGTTCAAGGCTTGTCTTGCCACCAAAGGTTACACAGAAACCTGCGTAACATCTGACAGCTCTGGTTTTGTTTGTGTCCCACGGTTATGTCACCAACAGAGTTATCCTGATCTGAGTGGCCCATTGTTGTAATAGGAGCGGCAGGGCTGCATCCCCAGCACCCCGGCCGCTTGGCTAGCTTATTCCAGAAATAACAACACACAAACTGTATTCATTTAAAGACTGCTTGGCCCATTTCTATCTAGCCTCTTCTAGGCTAATTCTCACATATTAATTTAGCCCATTTCTAATAATGTGTGTAAGCACCCCAAGGTGCACTTACCAGGAAGATTCTAGCCTATGTCCATCCTGGGTCGGAGTTGCCTGGGAGAGCAGAGCCTGGCGTCTCTGCTCCAGAGAACAGAGCTGTCGAGTCTCTCCGGGAGCAGAGCAGAGTCTGAGCTCACTTCCTCTTCCTCCCAGCATCCTATTCTGTTTACTCTTCCCACCTATGTTTTAACCTATCAGGGCCAAGGAGTTTCTTTATTGCTTAACCAATGAAATCAACAGATTGATATATGACACTCCCACATCAGCCCATGCTTCCACTCAGAGCCAGAATGTCATCTGAGCCCAGGCTGCTGCCATGGCCTGTGTCTGTGTTGACATTTTTGTAAATGGATGGAACTAGAAAAATCATCCTGAGTGGAGTGACTCAGACCCCCCTCTCCTTATATATATGTGGATATTAGCCTTTAAATGAATGATAACCATATACAATCAATAGACCCAGAGAGGTTAAGTATAAAGGAGAGAACTAGCAGGGACACATGGAGGGAAAAATAGAATAAATTTTAGGGATGGACCGGGGTGATACACAAATTGGAGGATCATATGGAGAGATAATGGGGCATAGTGTTAGAAAATGTAGAGTGAGACAGCTATAATTGAGGGGTATTTGATATTTGAGGGGTGGTATGCAAACATAGTGCAATGGAAAATCCTCAAGATATATGAAAGTGATCCTAATGGGGTCTCCTAATACTGGAGGTAATGGAGTCCCAACTGGCCATCTCTTGTCAACAACTGAGTCTTCCAGTAAGGGAACTGGGTTGTATTCAATTAAATTGTTGGCCAAAAGGTCCCACGAAAGTTTCCAAAGAACCTAGGCTATTGCTAAGACAATGGATTTCTCTCTGCAAATTGTCTGTGGGTCCCCATTGCTGAGGACAACACCCACACAACTCATTTAACTTGGAAAAACTCTTCTGGAGCCTACATGGAGCCTTCAGCTCCTATGTTCTAGTGTCTTTGGTGTAGGAGAATACTTATAGACTGCAGAAAGATAAACGTGGTTGCCAACCTAGTCATAACACTTTTGACCTACAATCTGTCCTCTCTACAAGATATGCTAGGACAGTGGTGGAACAGATCTTGTGGGAATAGCCAATCAATTTCTGATTTGACTTAAGGCCCATTACACTAGATGGAATCTATATATAACACTGTTTGAAGGACGAAGAACCAGAGACTAAGCAACCCAGGCACATAGGATAAACACAAATACTACTTGTCTACAAAAAAAACCCTAATAATAAAATAACTCCTAATGATATTCTTCTATATTCATAGATCAGAGTCTTATTCATCAATCATCAGAGAAACTTCCTCCTGAAGCAGAAGGGAACTGATGCAGAGACCCACAGCCAGACATTATACAGAGAAAGAGAGAGAGAGAGAGAGAGAAAGAGAGAGAGAGAGAGAGAGAGAGAGAGAGAGAGAGAGAGAGAGAGNAGAGAGAGAGAGAGAGAAAGAGAGAGAGAGAGAGAGAGAGAGAGAGAGAGAGAGAGAGAGAGAGAGAGGAGAGAGAGGAGAGAGGAGAGACTTTGAACACACAGCTCTAAATGGGTTGTCTCCATCAAATCCCTCCCCTCAGAACTCAGGGAACCCCGCAGAAGAGGAGGCATAAAGAATGTCAGAGCCAAAGGGGATGGAGAACACTAGGAGAACAAGGCCCTCTGAATCAACTGAGCAAGACTCATATGAACTCACAGGCACTATAGCAGCAAACATGAGGCTTACATGCCTCTGAAGCAGGTTCTCTGCATATGTATTAGAGCTTTTGTTCGTATTTTTATGGAAATCCTGAGATTGTGAACAAGTGAATCTCTGATTCTTGTGCTTATTCCTGTTATTTTCCTTCTGTTGGATTGCCTTGCCCAGTGTTGATGTGATAGTTTTGCTTTTATTTTATTTTATATTTTATTTTATTATGCTTTGTTTTAATCTCTTATAAGCCTGTTCTTTTCTAGTGAGACACAGAAAGGGAATGGACCCAGATGGGAGGGGAGCGAGGAAAGATTGGGAGGAGTAGAGGAAAAGGAAATGGAAATCAGGCTATATTTTATGAGAAAAGAACATGTTTCAATAAGTGAAAACAACGAAAGCAAAACAAACAAAAAACAATTGCCACTTCCTTGGTGCACCTCACTTCCTTTTTCTATTATAAACATATGGTTATATATTTTCTCAATATTTGAAAACTGAGCCAAAGAGAAAATGAAAAACTCACCGTGTTACCGCTCTGAAGAGAAAGATATCTTGGCATGCCGGGTTGGCTTGCCTAGTAAAAATAAAGTAGGGAGCTCCATAGTGACAACTTATCCCGTAGCAGGGGAGAGACAAGTGGTTAGAGCAGACAGAGGAGGAAATATCTGGAGAAGTGCATGGGTCTTAGTAAGAAGGATAGCACAGGTGGTGGGGTCCTGAAGTGTGTTGCAGGGAGTATGCCTACATGGTAGGCAGCTCAAAGGGTGTAGAAGATTCGTTCTTAGAGGTCAGAGATAAGAGGTTTAAGTCATTTGAAGCTATGTAGAGAGAGTGGGTATTGAGCCTGGGTGACATATTTAGTGGGGTTTGATGAGGATGGTAAAGCTGTCACCCTAACCTGACAATAGGGAAACAAGAAGGTGAAGGTCCCTAAAACTTCCATCAGGACTAAGAAAGTTGCCTCAGTATACAGAAGTAGAGAGATGTATTGCCCTGATAGTGCATGTTTTCCTGAGGCTCCCAGCGGAAGATGGCGGTGGTCAGACGAAGGGAACCGGAGCCCCTTCACTCATCTTTGGCCAGATCTAGGAGGTTGGCTGGAGGGCCATCTGGGTTTGATGTTTCTATGCCTCAATGGACATGGGAGTATTCAACACCTCAATGCCCTTCTTGATGGTACCTAGGACATGGTCTGGGTGGTTGATGAGGGATCAGACAGGCCCAGTGACCCTCCTGACTGCATTTGAAACAAGGATCCAGAGGGGTTTGGGCTTTGGGAGGTCTGGAGCCTGGGAAGTTGGTATGGGCAGTTGAAAGGCCTTTGTTAGCATCAGGTAATTTTGTTTTCAGGCTTTTTTCAGGGTTTCTTTTTCTAGATATTTAATTTTAACCGTACTGTCACAAAAACTCTGAGAGAAGCAATAGGTAAAAAGGAGTTGTTTTTCATCTGGGGCCTCAGTATCCTGATTCGTATATTGTAAGAGGGCCTTTGTGAGGCAGTCTAGGAATCAAGATGAGATATCATGTTTATCCTGGATAACCTCCTGGATTTTCTCATATTTTACTTCTTTAAGGGTGACCAACCAGGAGGCAAGTTACAAACTGATCCCTAGCAGGGATCTGGTGTGAGAGGTCCTTCTGTCTATGTGTTGCTCTTATTGGTTAATGACTAAAGAAACTGACTGCCTTGGCCTGTTGATAGGGCAGAACTTAGGTAGGTGGAGAAAACTGGACTGAATGCTGGGAGGAAGAAGGCAGAGTCAAGGAGTTGCCATGGAGCCGCCACCACAGGAGATAGACATGCTGAGACTTTGCTAGTAGGCCACGACCTCGTGGTGATGCACAGATTAATAGGAATGGGTCAAATTAAGATGTAAGAGTTAGCCAATAAGACGTTAGAGCTAATGGCCCAAGCAGTGATTTAATTAATATAGTTTATGTGTAATTTTTACGGTTCTGGGCAGCTGGGATGAACAAGTAGCCCCTCCTCCTATAAGGATGCCCCGTGGAGTATTGTAATTTTTTTTCTGGGTCCTGGTCAGGGACTGCCTCAGCCCTGACTGGGTAGGCAGTCTGTCACTGAGAAGGGAGAAAGGGAAACCGGAGAGGTTGGAGAGGAAGAGAAGGGACTGTGGGTTGAGACTTGTTAGTGTGATCAAAAATAGTGGCAGAATCATCTTGTTCGGGTCTCACAGCTAGGAGGAGTTGTTTTCCTTGGATGACTTATACATGTGGTCACTTTTATCAAGATGGGATTAAGGTCACGAGGCAAAGTCTATCTTTTACAACCCTAGCAAAAATAGCTGTCAGTCACTGGCTACCTCCATTCCAGTGCGGGTAACAGCAGCTAAGGTGGCAACAAGCCACATGTTTCCTTTGAGATTACCTATAAATAGATTTTTAACTATCAGTCCTGGTGCGTCATCACCACACTCAATAGGAATCAGGAGACTCTGTACCTGGTACCAGGGCTTTCATAGGGGTGAGAAGGCAAAAATGAAAACCATGCTCTAGGAGGAGGGGTCTTATCTACTGGAAAGGGTCAGGGAATGTGATCATAAAAGCCATGAGGGCCTAAAGGAGCGATGGGATTAAGGGAAGTTCCAAGGAGAAAGTGGGAAAAGAGGGGCACAGTTGCCTGATTTGGCTTAAAGAAGCTGCAGGATTGCAGCTCAAAGGGTAGGAGATGAGGTCAGGTGAAGATCACCAGCTGTATCCTTAAAGGCCATGGTTGGGCATACCTCTGCCTCCAAGAGTAAAGGGGCACTGGACACTCAGTGATCACTTCTTCTGACTCAGGGAAACATTTACCCTAACCAAAGGGGAAACTTACCTAATTGCTGCTAGTAGATGGGATACTAAACGATCGATGTACCAAAAGGTGAGTGTGTTGTGGGTGGGTTGAAGATGAGGACTAGGATCCCAGTATAGCTTAGACCATGAAGAGAAACTCAGGCACTAGGAGAGCCTGTCCAAGCCACGGAAACAAATGTAAACATTACAACTTGGAGAAAAAGGTATCCTGGCAGTTGGGAGCCAAGGAATAATACAAAGTCATATCACAGAGCAAATTTCACATAAGAGATTTATTGGGAGGGAAAAAAACCAGGAGGGTGGCCACTGCCTCTATTCAAGTAGCAGCAACTGAAGAGGATACAGGGCTTATATAGATCTTCTTGGGAAGTGGGTGGAACTTTTCAGTGTGGAGCTTTCCAGAATGGAGATTGGTGGGAATTAATGTCCAGAAGTTTTATTTTTATTTTTTTTTTTACTCTGTATGGTTGAGACTGGGTTCAGCAGTTAGGGCAGTAGAGTATTCTATGGGCAGAACCTGCAGTTAGAGGTCTTCGGGGGAGGGGCAGGGTCACTTGTGCAGCCTGCGAGGCTTACACCCTGGAAAATATATTGGCAAATTTGCTATTTATTTTAGCCTTTTTTTGTTTGTTTTGTTGGTATTTAAGCCTTCTTATTTTAGACAACTGAAGTGTAAATGCAAACATGTCCTTTAAATATATGTGTGAAATATATACTCATTAATTTGTACCTGTGAGAAACTGACTCCAACATCCCCCATGAAAACCAAATTCTGTGCCTGTTCAAGTTCCTTATTTAAAATGGCATAGTATTTGTAAACAGCCTAGGCATACCCACCTACACATGTCAGTCTTCATATGGTATATGGTAATCTCCATTTCCAGACTGTTCATATTCATTAATACAATGTAAGTGATATGTCAGTATCCATTCTGTATTCTTTAGAATATAATGAAAGAGAAAGGTCTATGCATGTTTTGTGCTGGAAGAAAGCATATTTTTTTTAAATTCACAGGTGATTATGGAAAGTCATCTGCTCAATGTAAAGACTCATTCCTGGGTAGAGGGGATAGCAAATCCTTGAATCTTCCTAACACTTGATATTTTGTTCTCCTCCACAAATTCTAGGGTTGTCTGACATTTAAGCTACAAAGAATCAAGTCAGCCAAGCATTACATTCCCACCTGAATTTGCTAATTCTGTTAATTGGCTTACAGAGTTTTACATGTTAATCAGGTACAGATTAATGGTTTGAAATATATATGAATTTTAGAATGGCTAAATATAGCTAATTAACAAATGTATTACCTCATTATATTTCAAATTTAGTATCACCCTCTCATGTAGCATGGTAATTTGCTACATTTAAACTGTACATTGCTGTTGGACAGAAAGCCACTGCCAACAAGTAGGATTTCAGAGTAAAACTTTGCTATAAAATATTCTTAATAGAAAATAAATGTATGTTAAAACTTTACTTGTTATATGCATGAATAACCTCAAGAATAAAACAATTAGTATATAGATATGATTACATGAGTAAGTGTATAATATGAAAAAATAACATTTGTTAGAATTTTATTTCAGAACATGATGATGAATGTCTGAGAGTTGATAATTTAAAAGACAAAGTAGGAACTTATGGGAAATAAGGAAGAAGAATATAACATTTTGTTTATGGGATGAGAACAGAAGCTTATGCATAAAGAACTCTATGCAAAGTATACCAGATAATATTTCTTCTGCCACAAATAATGTGGATTGCAATCCAGTGAATACTGGATCCACCTGTGTTTATTTTCCATATACTTTATACACCCCAATCCAAAAGGAGTGGGGAAGAAGACAAAAGACTGCTTTACCATGCAAAGGAGTTCATACTTATTCTGTATTTATGTCCTTTGCAAGGTAACTGCACATTGAATGTGCATTTATATATTTCTCTACCTCTCGATTCTAGACTTAGCCATGAACTATAAAAAGTATGACACAAGTAGAATCCTGAATAACACCTGCCCATTGGATTTTGCCTTCTCTTGGTGCTCATGAACATGTAAAGGTGTTTGCTAACAAGCCTTATGACTTGAGTTTAATACCCACAATACACATGGTGGAATTATGGAACTGATTCTGGCAAGCTGTTCTTTGACCTCTGTATATATGTCATGCCATTCCCGTATCCTTTTTCCCAACAAAATTTTAATAAAAACTTAAGGAACAGAATTTTATGATCCATTTATACAATTGGTGAATATATACCCAATGGAATCCAAGTATACAATGGAGATGTCGGCATAATCATGTTTATTGCCTCCTTATTAATAACAAAAAAGTTATGGAATCACCTTAGGGTCCCCCACCAAGGGATAAGATAATAGAGACAATATGATACAGTAGAGATTTATTTAGTCATAAAGAACAACATTATGCCATTTCCAAGAAAACGGACAAAACTTGATGACATGGTATTATGTATATTAAACCAGACTCAGAAAAATACTACATATTTTCCCGTATATGCAGAATTAATGGGAAAAGAGGCTATGCAATATAAGGGAACCCCATAAGAGAGGCAGGAAACATCAGAGCTGGGCAGATAAAGAGATAGTAAACAAGGAGTAGGATACGACAAAAATATGTCATGTTATGTGCATATATGAAAATATCATGATGGAACTCATTATTCTTTATAATCAGCAAATACTAATTAAAATGCCAGTAAACAATTTACTACTTTGAAAATCACTCACTGATCTTCCAAATATTTGTCTTGGTTACCAATTCAACACAGCTTTCAACCTTGAATTTACACACCTAAACCTAGAAAGATAGACAGAGAATGTGTGCAGCGCCCACACCTTTAAAAAAGCAGCCACTTCCCTCTCCTCTCTCTCTTACTTCCTCCTCCGCTTCAGGCGACTAGACTCCTTCCTGATTGCGCAGAGGGCTGCTGTCTGGGATGGTGATCTGTAAGTTTTTTCCCCTTTAAATAAATACCACCTTATTAATCATAATTCCAAACTGCTGTGGGATTGTTTGTGACTTACGCCTTCATTGAACTTTCCTTTTTCCCTTCATAAAGCTGTGATTTTTAAGAGATAAGTGAGACACGTCCATTTCAGGAGAAGGACATGAACTATGCAATCTCTACACAAACCTCATTGAACAAACATCAAGGGACTTCCCTTGATGATTATCCATGAGGATCTTGTAGAATAGTATTAAATAAAGTAATTGTTGAAAGTATGGCATCAAGAATCTTAAGAAGTCTGGAAAATGAGTTCTCTTCCCTATAAATGTTCCTACTTCCATGAAAAGGTAGTGTATACCTCAGTCCCTATCTTCCCATATGATATCGTTAAAAATTCCAAAGACTTTTTAACTAAGTTTTAATGTTTAATTACATTTATACATGCATATCTGCCTATCTGTATTAAGGGCATAAATGAGGACAGTGCCTGCAGAGGTCAGGAGTGCTGAAGGTGTAGGCAGTTTTGTGCTGCCCAATGTCAAGGGATGAGAACCAAACCCAGGCCCTCAGGAAGAGAAGTACATGTTCTTTTATTATGATTTATTTTTATTTATTAATTAGTTTTCCAGCTTGATTATAGTTCCCCCTCCCTCTCCCATCTCCTTCCAGTCCCTCGCACTAAACATCCCTCTCCCTCCCACCCCCATCCACTCCTCCTTATTTCTCCTTAGAGAAGGGCAGGACTCCCTTGTATCACCCAGCCATGGTATATCAAGTTGCAGTAGGACTAGGCACCTCCTCTTCTATTGATGCTGGATGAGGCAAGCCAATAGGAGTAAAGGGTCCCAAACGCATTAAACAGAGTCAGAGTCCCGAAAGTCAGTAAACAGAGGCCCCTACTTCCACTGTGAGGAGTACCCACTAGAAGATCAAGCTACACAACTGTAACATATATGCAGAGAGCCTAGGTCAGTCCCATGCAGGCTTCCTGGTTGGTAGTTCAGTTTCCGTGAGGCCTGGGAGCCAGTTTAGTTGATTTTTGTGGTGTTCTTGATCCCTCTGGCTCTCGTAATCTTTCCCACCACTCTTCCACAGGATTCCCCATGGTGTGCCCAAGGGTTGGCTGAGAAGTACATGTTCTTAAACTACTGGGGCATCTCTATCCAGCCTTTTCTTTCTTTCTTTCTTTCTTTCTTTCTTTCTTTCTTTCTTTCTTTCTTTCTTCCTTCCTTCCTTCCTTCCTTCCTTCCTTTCTTTCTTTCTTTCTTTCTTTCTTTCTTTCTTTCTTTCCTATCCAGCCTTGTAGCTAAGGATTGCAACTACAAGTTTATTTGACTTGCTTTCTTCTGTGAATCTTGTGACCCTAACAAAAATTTTTCATTTTAAACTACACTACTAACATATTCTCAGCTTATATGTAAAGGAATTATTTTTGTTGTGTTTATTGAGGTAAGGGAGGAGGAAAGTTTTTAAAAAGAACTGTATTTTAGCTTGAGGCTTAAGGTTTGATTTCTGTTTCATTATTATTATTTTCTGAGCAGGGTTTCATTTAGCTCAAAGTCAGTCTGAAGCTCTCTGTGTGAACTGTGGTCTTGAACTCTTGAGCCTCCTTGCTCTGTCTCTACAGTGATGTGGGAGTGTCATATATCAATCTGTTGATTTCATTGGCTGAGCAATAAAGAAACTGCTTGGCCCTGATAGGTTAAAGCATTGGTGGGAGGAATAAACAGAATAGGATCTGGGCGGAAGAGGAAGTGAGGTCAGACTCTGCTCTGCTTCCGGAGAGACGCCATGCTCAGCCCTCCCAGGTAGATGCAATAGATCTGTGCTCTGAGGCAGATGCACGCAATGAAGCTCCTCCAACCCACGATGGACTTAGGCTAGAATCTTCCCGGTAAGTGCACCTTGGGGTGCTTACACACATCATTAGAAATGGGCTAGTCCAGGTGCAAGAATTAGCCTGTAAGGGCTAGAGTTCATGGGCCAAGCAGTTCTTAAATGAACACAGTTTGTGTGTTGTTATTTCGGGCATGAGCTAGCGAAGCGGCCGGGGTGTTGGGGACGCAGCCCCGCCGCTCCTTATTACAACACTACAGGGTTGGGATTACTGGTGTAGACTACCATACGCTGAGATTTTTTTTCCTTTCTTTTATTGAAAGAAAAAAAAAAAAGAAATTCCCGCCTCCTCCCAGCCTCCCATTTCCCTCCGTCTCCTCCCACTCTTCTCCTCCTCCCCCCACTCCTCTCCCCCTCCCTCTCCAGTCTGAAGAGCAGTCCGGGTTCCCTGCCCTGTGGAAAGTCCACGGTCCTCCCCCCTCCATCCAAGTCTATGAAGGTGAACATCCAAACTGGCTAGGCTCCCACAAAGCCAGAACATGAAGTAGGATCAAAACCCAGTGCCATTGTCTTTGGCTTCTCATCAGCCCTCATTGTCAGCCACAGTCAGAGTCCGGTTTTATCCCATGCTTTTTCAGTCACAGTCCAGCTGGCCTTGGTGAGCTCCCAATAGATCAGCCCCACTGTCTCAGTGGGTGGGTGCACCCCTCGTGGTCGTGACTTCCTTGCTCATGTTCTCCCTCCTTCTGCTCCTCCTTGGGACATTGGGAGCTCAGTCCGATGCTCCAGTGTGGGTCTCTGTCTCTATCTCCATCCATCATCAGATTAAGGTTCTATGGTGTTATGCAAGATATTCATCAGTATGGCTATAGGATAGGGTCATTTCAGGTTCCCTATCCTCAGTTGCCCAAGGAGCTAACTGGGGACATCGCCCTGGGAACCTGGGAGCCCCTCTAGCACCAAGTCTCTTGCCAACCCCAAAACACCAATGATAGCCTTTGCTGGAGACGCTGAGATATTGAATGCTCTCCAAACCCACCAATGCCTTTCCACGAAATAAAATCCCCATTATTTCTACTGAAGAAGAATTTCTCTTTTCATTGAGCTCTATATCCTGAAAGAAAGCTGGCCCTCCTTCTTAAAGAAGCCCTCGATTATTCATAGCCACTAAATAATGGCATGTTGGGGACTGTGAGGTGCCCTCCCCTTTATACTAGAATATTGACTGGTTTGATCTTGAGCAACCACAGCTTCTGTGAGATTATGAGTGTGGTGGTTCTATCATGTCCAGAAGACACTGGTTCTCTCTGATTCTTCTAATCTGACTCTGACAGTCATTCCACCCCTCTTCCATGATCATCTCTAAGCCTTGAGGATGAATTCATAGAGCTATTTTATTTGAGGCTGAGCACTTCACTGATACTAACTCTGCATCTTCATCAGTTGTGCTTTTCTGCTTTAAACACTGTATCCTACACAATGAAACTTCTTTAATAAAGTCTGAGTGCTGCACTAATCGACTGATAATGAAGATACAAATTTAGAGGGCAGTTTGATTTTATGTTCATTTATGAAAACAGTAGTAGTAGATTTATCTTTGGGACCTTTGAGCTCCCAGACCTGGCCAGATTTACAGATCCAGAAAGACAACTGTTGCATGGTCTTACTCATGTGGGATTTTAGCACTGAATCTTTAGAATAGTGTGTTTACCTTGGAGCACTGGCTGAAGACAGGAAATTAGAAAAGTGTCCTTGATGGAAGGGGGTTGTTCCAACAGATGCTGACTCAGGAATGAGATGGGACCTGGGCTTCACTGCTAAAGACCTCTTGGGGTGATTTGAAGGCAAAGGCCCCCATAAGCTCACAGGGAGAGGCACTATTTGGAGCTGTAGCCTTCTGGGAGTAGGTGTGTCCTTCCTGGAGGAAGTGTATCAATTGAGGTGGGCTTTGGGTTTTCAAAACTAGGCCCAGTGGCAGTTTCTCTTCCTGCTGTCTGCCAATCCAAATTTAGAATTATTGGCTTCCTGCTCTGGCACGCTGTCTGCCTGGATGCTGCCATAATCCCATCATGATAATAATGGACTAACAAGCCGGCCCCACTTAAAATTTTCCCTTTAAAAGAGTTGCTGTGGTCATGGAGTCTTGTTAAAGCAATAGAAACCCTAACTAAGACATCTACCCTAACAGTATGTCCCATAAGACCAGGGAATATCCCTCAACTGAGGCAAGTATGAAGGAAATTCCCTGTGATTTTGCTGACTTAAAGATTCACAGTGTCCAAATTGTCTTCTTTATGGACCATGACACTGTTAAGTAGCTTCTGAGGACTGAAATCAACCTAGTATTCTACTTATTTAATATTTTAGTGGTGTGATGTATATACAAATGCTATTAAATGAGTTTGCATTGGATAAACATTTAGCATTAAGTCTTTGCACACTAGAGCCAACATATTTGTATTCTGTACTGAGAATGGAAGTTTTCTTTCCTCCTGCTATGATAAAATGGGCTTGTTCTTCAAATCCTTTCCCATGCTATTATTATTACTTCTTTCTTACTGGGTTTTACATGGAGTAAGATAGACTTCAGTCTGAGAAATTTTCTAACGGAAAAATGGGAACGTAAAGATGATACTCTCCTTTTGGTACTGCTATCCTCCACATGGTCATAAATAGCAGCAACTCCTGACATCCAGGCTTTGTAACTAGGTTTCCGAGTCTCAGCTCTGTCAACAACATCATCAATTGCTTTTATAACATTTCCTTCTGAAGCCTTCTTTGTGCCACTCTATGTCTCTTTTCTTCCCAGAGTATCTTCACCCAAAAGACATCTTTCAGGAACCCCATTTAGTCTCCGGCTAAATCCAAAAGTGAAGATGTCCATGCTCTTGTCCCATCTCACACCAACAGAGAAGATAATCTGATTCCAGGGGCTGTATCATCTCTCCTCCTTAGAGTAAGAAGGACTGGGATTTCTTCCTAACAAAGTTAACAGGGATATTGTTGTTTCAGAGTTTGCTGACAGGCTGAAGATTTATCCTCTATGCTCTTTCTCCTGACTGCTAAGAGAATTGCAGGCTTGGAATCTGCTGTGCCTCTGGGTCACTTGGTAATTTAAAATTGATGACTTGGAAAGAGAATCGAGATAAAGACAGTGCCCTGGGACATGCCTTTTTATAGCAAGGTATTGTAATTTGGGGGATGAGGATAATGATTTCACACAACTCTTAACAAAAAGAAAAACAGTGGTTGGGGGATGGAGTTTGATCAATGACTTAATCAGTTGGGCTCTCATGACAACCCCTTTCTGAGCACAGAGACAAAGAGGTGTAATTTACTGATTAGAAAAGGGGTGCATGAAGTGCTAATTAAAAGCATACAAGTACTATAGTGTGTGACTTCATTTCACAATGCTCAAAGTCAGACAAAAATGAATCTATGGTACTAAGAGTCAAAGCAGATATTACCTTAAGATTAGGGTTAGTCACTAAAAAGTGACATGCAGGGAGCTTCTGGAGTGCTGAGAGCATTCCAGTTCTTCAATATGTTGCTTGAGTGTGTTCATTTTGGGAAAGTTCATTTGTCTACATATTTTTAAGATGTGTGCATTTTTCCTTGTATTCTATATTTGATTAAAATTTGCTGCTATGTCCCCAACACACATAAATACTCTTTGAATCATGCTGTCTACTTAGGAATAAATCACAAGACCCAGTAATCACTGTTTGCAATTGTATTTGCAAGTCGGTTGCTCAGCAAAAGGATGGATTTCCACCCTTCTCCAAAATTCACGTTTTTTCATCACACTTTATGGCTGTGTATGTGTTAGCCCTCTTTCTGATCTTAATAGCTTTGCTTTGATTGTGCTTAATGCTGTAAAAGCCATTACTTGGGAGAAGCTGTAGCCTTAATAGGCTTCTTTATCTTCTTGACAAATTGTAGCTTGGATACATGTTTGCATTGAAATATGCAGCCTTCCGTCAGTTATTAGTCACCGAAACCACACACATCTCTGTGGCAGTGGTCACTATCAATACCTGTAGGACAAGATGAGAGACCCTTTTGATCAAGCCTAGTGCTTCCTGGATACTAATTAGTTCCCTGCACAATGGAGCTGGCTCTGCAGACCAAATAAAAGAATGAATCAAAATGTTGAGGTGCATTTTAACACTGTCTCTTTTACTCCCTAGGAACAAAACAGATGTAAATGAATCCTTGGGGTCTTTTAAAGTTCCCATTTGGGGATTATTTATTTAATTTCTGGGATGGATATGCTTTTCCGTGGTTTATAGGAAACAAGTATAAATACTATACAAAAAAAGAATCTTTCTCCAATGCCTTTCATCTATAAGGCAGTGTCTAGCCCCCATTGTCACTGCTGGGAGTTTCTTTGTCTTTTCAGAGATCACTAGTGTATGTTAAAATAAAAAATAAAGCCTGAAAATAATACTAACAGTGTTATATCAGACTTTTCTGGCCACCAGAAAAAAAAATCTGTTTTAGAAAGTGGCTGCTTACTGTGGTTTGACACCAATGCAATCAGTATCAATTGGGAGTTTGTTAGAAATGTGGAATTCAAGTCCCAGCCTGAATCAGACTCTGTATTTTAGTGTGTTTTATGCCGATGTAAAAGAATACTGCATACTAAGTAACACAATGAACTGAAATTTATTGGCTCACAGTCAGTCCTGGGGGTTGATAAACCAAATATCACAGTGCTGATATCTCCTGAGGATATTCTTTCTCTATCAACTAATGGCAGAATGAGAGGGTGAGAGAGGGTTGATCTCCATTTTTACAATGGTTCATGGCATCATCACCTGAAAGATATTACCTCTTAATAATGTTATAATGATAAATTCTACCCAAGTTTTGAATGGAAGAAACATTCAAGCCACAGTAATCTGCATTTTCAAGATCCCTTTATGATTCATAGTACCTTACATTGTGTTATACTCTAGGAAAAAGGAACCTCCAAATATTTTACTGTCAATACAAAACTACTGAAATTATTCTTTTTTGTAATTTTTTATTTTATTTTTTTAAAAAAGAAAACAAACTCTCTTTTTTCATTTTACATACTCATTCCAGTTTCTACTCCATCCCCTCACCTTCCTCCGCATCCACTCCACAGAGGAGGTAAGGCACATTGCTTTGGGGAAGGTCCAAGGCCCTCCCTACTATATCTAGGCTGAGCAAGGAATCCATCCAAAGAGAATAGGTTCCAAAAAAGTCAGTACAAGAAATAGGGATAAATCCTAGTGTTAGTGCTGGTGGCCCCGCAGTCTGCCCCAGCCATTAATTGTCACCCACATTCAGAGGAACTAGTTTGGACCTATGCTGTTTCCTTGGTTCTTTATTCTTTGAAGGAAAGTTAACTTAATATATTTTCATCGTTCTTGTCACAGTGTTCCCAAATATTTCCCCTTTATGAATGTCTACAAAATGTGCAGGTATCCTAAGACAATTATGAATCTCTGAATTCCTTTCCCCATTTCCTCTATCATTAGTACTTGAAGATTTACCTGTGAGTGCATGTTCTCTCTCTCTCTCTCTCTCTCTCTCTCTCTCTCTCTCTCTCTCTGTGTGTGTGTGTGTGTGTGTGTGCGTGCACGCAGGCACACATGCACACACGGGCAAGCACTGGGCTGAACTCCTGGAGTCTTGTTGAAGAAAGGGAGGAGGGAGTGTATGTGCCAGGGACTTCATGATGGATGAACTCACAGAGACAACTGACCTGAGGTTCTGGGAGCTCATAGTCTCTGGACCAATGGTTAGGGAGCCTCCATGGGACCGACCTGGCCCTCAGCATGTGTTTGACAGTTTTGTAACTTGTTCTCTTTGTAAGGCTTCTAGCAATGAGATTAGGACCTGTCCCCTGGTGCTTATCTGGTTTTTAGGAACCTGATCCCCATGCTGGGTTACCTTGTTCACCCTTGATGCAAAGGGAGGAGCTTGGTCCTACCTCAACTTTATGTGCCATGTGTTGTTCCTTGATTTGCCATGCTTTGTTCCAGCACATGGGAGGGATGTCTGCACACTTCTGTATGGAGTCTGAGGAGGAGTGGAAGGGGAGAGGGGTGGAAGTGGACTGTGTGTATGTGGGAACCCAGAGAATAGGAAAGAGGGAAAACTGTGGCTGGTATGTAAAATAACTGAAAAAAATGTTATTTAAATCAAATCAAATAAAATAGAAAACTCTTTAGCTCTATCAGATGTGGTGCCCTATGTCCATTGTTCCAGCACTCCAGGCCAAGACAGGAGGGTTCAAAGCCAATCTAGGCAACACAGTGATACTGTGTCTCAAAAATATAGCAAATACAGACCTGGTAAAAGGTCTCAATGGGTAGATGGTGCTTGCCACCAAACCTGGTGACCTGAGCTTCATCCCTGTAAGCCATATGGTGGAAACGGAGAACAGACCACAGAAAGTTGTCCTCACTGTGGCATGGGAACATACAGACACACAAAATTAATACAAGTTAAAATCAATAATGCAAAGTAAATAAAGTGAAATATGTGAAATTCTGGATTCTTTGAATAACTCATAATGGATTGTAAAAAATAACCTTTAGTAAAGAAAAGAAATGCCATAGGTGAATTTTTGCAAGTTTGGAGTTAGGATGAATCTTTCTTTACATGGTGTATCCTGATTTCTCCAAGAAAAGACCTAGGAAAACTCAATTTACTTTCCCTCTTTTTTCCCCCTCCTTTCCCACTTTCTTTCCTCAACGGGTAGAGAATATAGAGAGTATACCACAAATTATTCATCCAAATTCACTTTGCTGTAGAGTTTCTTTGCTGTCTTTGTTAGGCATCCATTACAGTCTGTTGCTGAGGACTTTAATTATGTTATTGAATTACAATATTTTACAAAAACACCTATCTTAAATGTACAGCTTTGTGAGGTCTGATAAATTGATTACACCTATGAAACTAACACCCAGGTCAAAACTTCACGCATGTTTTACACTTCAGAAGGCCCCTTCCACATACTTTATAATCACCACGTTTCCATCCCAAGTCTGTTCTCAGCCCTAGATACTCATTAAGCTCCCGTTTGTATGCCTCATGGAAATGGTATCAAACTATCTGTATCATCTTATATCCATTTAGCTTTTTTTTTTTCACTCAACAATTTTGGTAGTTAGATTGTATATAAAGTCAAAAGTCATTAAGTCTCATTACTGGATGATTTATCTGCTCTGCTATCGATGGCTCTTTCTGCGAGTTCCAGTTGCAGCTATCATGAACATAAGTACTATAAAAAAATCTTACACGCCTTCATAAAAATTTGTAAGTATTTCTTTTGGGCTCAGAATAAAGATAAAAACTGCTGGGTGATAGCGAGTTTTTAATGTATCATGACTGATTAGTTCATAGACATCAGTGCCAAGGAAGCAAGTTATGTGATCAGGCAAGCGCACATGAATTCAGACACCCAAGTGGGAGAAGAGAAGCCAACAGTTTTTTTTTTCTACTACATGAAAAAGAAACTCTCTGCCTACCAGCAATTTCTCAGTCCTGCCTTATTCTAGCTTTCCAAGGATGCGGTGTTGATTGCTTTACTTTATTCTGATTTTAATGAGATCACCCTGCTGCTGCAATAGCTTTTCCAAGCATGACACATCCTGGCTCCACAGCGAGAACCAAGTCAATTCTCCGCTGTGTGCCAGCAGCGGCTGAAAAATGCTGCTCACAATTTTCTGCCTTGGGACCTCCACCCCTGAGGATAAATACTGAAGACAGGATGAGCCATAAGCGGAAACAAGTGCTTGTCCGCATGCTGTCACTGAATGTCTGCCTGGCCCTTAAATAACCCTAACCAAAACACCATGTTTGTAGAAGTCCTTAAATCCTTACCTTTTCAAAGAGCATTTTGGAACAGATTATTGAGGTAGAGGACTTGCATTTGAAAGTCTACTGCTGAAATACAATGTTTCTTTCAGGAAAAGAGGCTTTTAACTGTTTCCCAGTGGGTTAATCCCCCATAAACTTGAAGGTCAGAAGAGAGTCAATGCTCAGGTCACAAGAACTGGATGGTTCAGTGGAGGTGGCAGAGCTAGCAAACTGTAGTGGTGCAGCCTTAGGGGGCAAGCAATGACCCTTAGGGCAGTCAGGAAATCCTATCGGGCCAACAGTGGACCCACAGTGAGGCTGGATAGCAGCCAAAAAAGGAAATCTTAAGTTCAGACAACACCCCGGAATCAGATGTCTGCTGAAGAAGCACTTGGATCTTTATTGATCTGCACGTCGTATTGTCTAATTTCAGCTGAAAAATAATGGATATAATGAGGCCTATGTTTAAAAATATCTGTTATTTGTACTTTTCTTCTTACAGTCATCTTACTTGGCTATAGTTTAGTCTTCGTGGGGAGAAAGGATCTGGTTATTACTTCATTCTTTATTTTCAATCCCCAGCAGTTCAAAACTTTTTTCTGTTAAGGAAATACCATGGGCCGTGCCAGAGGTGCGGTAAGTGGCAACTGAAGTTCCAGGTGCCAGCCCACCAGAAGGGAATACTCTGATGGGCCAATCTCATTGAGGCAAGGCCACAGGACTAAAGACGCCGGAATGTCTTTTGTCTTTGCTGTGCCTTTATATGTTTGCTGTGGCTCTTTTTCTCTGGTATCCACATGCGTGGATGTGGGGAGATCTCCACTGCCTGTAATATAGTGTGTTTATCTCTTGGAAACACCCTGTTCTGTTGAGCATTTTTACTTGTGGATTGTCAAGAAGATGACCCCTCCCTAAGCTGTACTGTCTAATTTGATAATAATAATGATAGCTTATATAGAGTATTGATGAATAAAAATAAATACAACCAAGGTCTGTGAGTCTCACCTAAGGAGATGCCTGGATTGTAGTTCAAGTTCATGACTAACCCACAAGTAGTTTAAATTCTTTTAACCTTAGTATTAGGAGATGTGTTCACAGGTCTCACGCAACACAGATGAAACAAAGCTTTGAAAATAACAAAGTTAGACTAAGATGTTTTTGTTAAACAGCTTGGAGGTGAAAAGCCCAAGAAGACAATCTAAAGTTTTAGAAAGGCACAGAGTTGAATGCAGAACTCATTAAGATATGGGAACAAGAACAAAGCAGCCCGATTGTTACTGGCTGGCTGGTGTGCTCTCCTTGCCAGGTTTTGCTGATAACCAAATGTGATGATTAATTTCTTATACCCATTTCTGTCCTCAATCTCCTGATGTAAAAATCTACTAATTAATGGATATGTTCCCTAAAGATTTAAAGTAGAGCTGACAGATTCTTTTTCATATATAAAAGCTTAGGTTTGTGATTTTTAAAAAAAGATTCCTTATAAGATTACCTTTCAAGATAAATAATGAAGTAATTGGCCCTTTCTTTGAAACTACAAAATGCAGCTTGCCAGTAAAAGACCTGGCAAGAATACCTTGCTTCCCACATGGTTAGTCTATAACAAGTTGATTGGGCATGAATGTATGTGGGTTCTTGGGATAATTTGTTTTTCACCTGTAATACATAAAATGTTTAATCATGTGAGGGAGATGAAAAACATGGTTTTACCTATAATCATTCACTTGAGAAATGGGATGTAACCGTTGTGACTCTTGTACCGGATTAAAGATTCTGTTGAAGTATAAAAGCTGTAAAACAGCATGAGATAGAGGAGAGAGAATAAAGAAGAAAAATAATAAAGAAGGAAACCATCAAGAGAGTTTGTGAGTGCCTTTTCTTCTAACCCCTCAGAGAGAAAAGTTCAGCCTCACTGACTCCATGGATTTCTGTCAAGCTCCTGTGCTGTTGAAGGCTGGTCCCCCAGACAGCACTAAGTAAACTTTACTTCAACTTAAACAAAATACTAGATATGATATATCATATATATATATATATATTTCACCTACCTCTATATCAATATAGTTTTTGATATCATTATTTTATTTCATGGTAGTGATTTTCAAAGACAAGACATATTCTCAGAGACTCACACTGAAAAAACAAAATCTTCATTGCTTTTCTTATAATAAAATAATACATGCTCATAAGAAATTAAAATTTCATAGAAATTAAGAAACTAAACTTTTAGTAGAAACTAAAAGTGATATGTACTTGGAGTATATGATAAGGAAACAATGGGTGTTAAAGCTGTCAGTTGCTCATATTTTTAGTATAGAGGGCAGATTTTAAGATGGTATGGTGACTACTTCTTATGCAACTGTGTGTGTGTGTGTGTGTGTGTGTGTGTGTGTGTGTGTGTGTGAACTGTCCAGTTGGACCATGGCATATAGTTAACTTTTTGGTAAAGAGAAATTAAACTTTTCCATTTGTATCTCCCTGGTTCCTCTTATCACCTTCAACAAGATATATGCAGCAAATAAAGAGACAATATAATGAGATAACTGCATATATCAAAGAGATTAAAGATGAGAAACTTAAAATCCACAAAATTTTTGTAATAGATTTTATAAATTTTCCTTAGATAGCTAAAAAAATCTGGAAACAATTCAAATTTCTATCAATAGAAGACTAATATAAACAAATCTTGACATTGTCATCCAGCAAAAAAAGGAACAGGCTCACTGACCACTCAAGATTATGAATGACTTTTGAAATCTTTCTGTCCCCTCTTCCAGGATGGTCCCTCAGTCTAGGGGAGGGAGCATGATATGGATGTTCCATTTGTGGGACATTCATTCACTGCACTTTGACCAGTGTGAGTTTTTGTGCACAAAGAAAATTTTCTGATGATGAGTGAGAGCTACACATTAAACTATGTGCAGATACACAAATTTAGAGGGCAATCTGATAACATGTTCATGTAACAGACTAATATGAGCAAAACAGTATCTTCTGGCCACTGGGCTCATGAACTCACAGGAATGTGTGCTAGCTTGCCTGTGAACATGCCAGACAACTTTCTAGGATAATACGGAAAGGGGTTCATGAGCCCCTACTTCCAACTTAGTATCTATGGACAGTTGATGGCTTTGAGGGGATGGAGAATCAATTTTCTTTAAGGGTTTGGCTCCTGATAGGTCATTCCACCCTGGAGTAGTTGGCCCCATACTCAAAAATACATAGACAGTAAAGATTGCAGTCATTGAGTTATTAAGTTTTAAAAAATGAGGCCATGAAGTTAGCAGAGTAGGGAGGTGAGGGCATATCTGGGAGGAGTAAATGAGGAGAATTTGGGGTAGATATGATCAAAATATACTTTTTTTGTTTTTTTGAAACAGGGTTTCTTTGTGTAACAGCCCTAGCTGTCTTGGAACTAGCTCTTGTAGACCAGGCTGGCCTTGAACTCACAGAGATCTGTAGTGATGGGAGTGGCAGGCATAATTACATGGAAACTGTATTCTTTTAAACACTGCCTGGCCCATTAGTTTCAACCTCTTGTTGGCTAATTCTCACATCTTGTTTTAACCCATATTTATTAATCTGTGTAGGACCAGGAAGTGGTGGCTTACCGGGAAGGATCTTAACCTGCGTCCATCTTAGAGAGGAGAACTATAGCGTCTGCCTCACTGCTTTCTTCCTCCCAGCATTCTGTTCTGTCTACTCCGCCTATCTAAGCTGCTGTCCTATCAAAAGCCAAGGCAGTTTCTTTATTAACCAGTGAAAGTAACACATAGATAAATGACCATCCTCCATCAGAGATCCATCTGTCTCTGCTTCCCAAGTGCTGGGTTTAAAGGTGTGTGCCACCACCACCTGGCCAAAATACACTGTTTGAAATTACCAAATGAAATAAAATTATTGTGGTGAATTAACTGGGTGAATTATAAGGGTACATATGAGTTTACTTATATCATTTTCTAAAATATATATTATATGTGATAATATAAATTAAAAAAAAAACTAAAGATGATAGAGCAGCTATTGACTGTAGGGAGCCAAAGGGACTTCCTAAGATGCTGAGACTATTCCGGGTCTCAAACACGGTGGTGTTTCTATGAGTACATAAATCTGCTAAAATTCATCAGTATGTTCTCTTATTATTGATACCTCTGACTGCATATAAATTTTAATTTAGGACAAGTAAGTTTTTGATTTTGAACTTTTATCAATCTGTTCTTTAAGAATTTCATACAAGTATACAATGTATTTTGATAACATCTTTCCTCCCCTTTACTTCACCAAACTCTTCCTCATATCACTCCCAACTTCATAATATTTTCTCCTTTATAACTTACTGAAATCAATTATAGCTGCTCCCTTGGGATGGATGCCAGTCAGCCACTGGAGCATGGCCCTACAAGAGGCCACCTCTCTAAAAAAACTGACTCCCTCTCTCCTGTCCATTGTCAACTGTCAATAACTCTCTAAACATTATAGAGTGCTATGGAATAATGCTTTTTGATGTGGGATTTCCCTCTGTATGCTATGAATATGTTGTATTGCCATTGGTTAATAAAGAAGTTGCTTTTGGACAATGGCTTAACAGAACATAGCTAGGCTGGAAAATATATAGAGAGAGAGTAGGCAGAGTCGAAGACACACCAATGTAGCCACCACTGAAGGAGACAGATGTCCAGGAACTTTACTGCTAAACCACAAGCCTCATGGTAAAATATAAAAGAATATAAATGGGTTAATTTAATATATAAGAGCTATGTAGAAATATGCTTAAGCTATTGGCCAAACAGTATTGCAAATGATATAGTTTCTGTGTGATTATTTGGGTCTGACCATCCAGTAACAAACCAGGAGCCTCAGACAACAGATCTTTTACACTGCAAAGATTTGTCACTCATACTGGTTCAATAAAATGCTGATTGACCAGTAGCCAGGCAGAAATTATAGGCAGGGTGACCAGACTATGAGAGTTCTGAGAAGAGGAAAGGCAGAGATGCAGTCACAAGCCAGACTCAAGGGAAGCAAGATGAGCATGCCTAACAGAAAAAAAAGGTGCCAAACAACATGACTAAACATAGATAAGAATTATGGGTTAATTTAAGTTGTAAGAGCTAGTTAGTAATAAATTGGAGCAATAGGCCAAATAGTTTATAATTAATATAAGTCTCTGTGTGTTCATTTGTGACTGAATGGTTCTAGCAGAAACTTTCATCAACAAAGTGCCCCTCAGACACACCAGCTACACAACTCTTTACCACATGTGGAAGGCCTAGTTCAGTCCCACACAGACTCCACAGCTGTTAGTCTAGAGTTCATGACTTCCCATGACCTTGGCTCAGCTGTTTTTGTAGATTTCCTGGTCGTGATCTTGACCTCCCTTGCTAATATATTCTTTCCTGCTTCTCTTCAACTAAGTTGCAGGAGGTCAGCCTGGTACTTGATTGTGGATGTCTGCATTTGGTTACATAAGTTACTGGATGAAGGCTCTATGAGGATAGCTGGGGTATTCACCAATCTAATTACAGGGGAAGGCCAGTTTAGATACCCTCTCCACTATTTCTATGAGTCTTAGCTGGGGTCATCCTTATGGATTCCTGGAAATTTCGCTGGTACCTGTTTCTCCCTAACCCCGTAGTGGCTCCCTCTATCAAGATATCTCTTTCTCAAATAGCTATCTTGATCCCATCTTAAGGCAGGATCTTGGGGCAAATCAAAGTAACAAAGTAACCTATCATAAAAAACGGAAAGTGCTGTGATCCCTAACAAACCTTTTCTTTCCTTTTCAAAATTTAAAATGTTTGAGAATTTCTGCATTTACATGATACATTTTAGTTCGTTTAGTCCCTATTATTCTGTCTCATCACCACTTCTTCTGCTGCTGAAATCTTTTTTCTAAAAAAAATCTTGTAGTTGCTTCCTCCTTTCATTTAGTCACTTCTCTGTGAGTCTATTTTAGTAACACATGCACACATACACATACCAAAAAATTGTTTCATAAAAACTGAGGGAATGATATATTCTAGGTTAGAATGTAAGATGATATAGCCACTATAGAAAAGCAGTTTAAAAATTCATCAAAAAACTAAACATACAATTATTCTGTGCCCCAGCACATAATATATGCATAGTATATATACATAGTATTTATATACATATATATATGAAATGTGTGGGAGGGCTTTGAAACAAAAAATTATATGCAAATATGAATATAGCAGTACCCACAATAACCAAAGGGTAGAAACAATCCAAGTAATCATTAACAGGGTACAGATAAACAGAATGTGTATTATGTGTATAATGGAATATTATTCAGCCATTATAAGAAATGAAGTTCTGATACTTGTTATAAAATTAATAGATTGTGAAAACATGCAAAATGAAAGAAATCAGTTTCAAAATATCACATAACGTATGGTTTCAGTTATATCAAATTTTCATAGTAGGCCAATCCATAGAGATAATGAGAAATTATTGGCTATCAAAGGCTAAGATAGTAAAAGAGGCAAGACAAACTGAGGAACAGTGAGAAGTTTCTATCTGAGGTTACTAAAACATAATCTAACATGGTAGTTGTTGGGCTATTGAGTCGGTGCAATTTACATAGGTCCATTTTAAAGTATGTAGATGATAAGCACTACAGTATTGGAAACTAAATCTGCTTGATAAAAGTATAAGGATCATAAATAGTGAGAAGAGATTCTATACATTTATACATTTTCTCTAGATATTCAATTTCCACAATTAATTCAATAGTTCATTATTTAACAAATATTAAAACATCAATTATCATTCTGTGCATCTAGATACAAGGGTGATTAGGATAGTCATTGTTTCTGATTCAACATAATTATAGCCCAGTGGAAGAAAAGAAACAGGAGCAAGAAATTGCAGAAACGTGATTAAAAAATATCACAACAAGGTTCAGTATATGACTCAATTGGCGGAATTTTTGCCTAGCACGTGCAAAGACATGAGTTGGATCCCCAGGTCTGCATAAAAATAGGTAAGGTAGGTGGCACATGCCTGTATTCCCTACACTTGGATAGTAGGGGTAAGAGAATGGGGAGTTCAAAGTCATCCTTGGATAAAGATCCTTTTAAGGAAGAAAGGAAAGAAGGAAAGACCATGCTAATGTAGTTCTTGAAAAAAATAAATAAATAAAATTTATTTCAGTCAATGTGTAGAATTGGTAATTTGCATGGCAGTCAATCTGAAGCTTTGCTACTATTAGTCAGTGTCACCACTATTCTACTATTGAGGTCTAGGAGCATAGAAAATCTGATATATTAGGATGTCCCTAACAAAGGCTTGCATATTAATTCTATTTTCATGGTTTGTCTCTTATGTTTTTTGGTCTGGCATCAAAGTCCTCAATGACCATTGATCAAAAGGGATGCTCCTCTCATGGATACATAGTTACTAAAGACGGCAAACAATTCCTCTAGAGTTAGGGAGCTTTCACATACAATGTTCTATTTGGCTCTTATACCCAAGCCAATATTGTCCTACTTTAATCCCATCAAAGCTAGGTATGGAAGAGGTCTGGGCAGTCCCTATAGTCTGTATCCTACCAATGGGTAGACTATAAATGCTGTGTCCCTTATCCCTTCTGCTTACTGACTGCCCTAGCTTGCTTTCTCCTGCTATAAGCATCATGACCAAAAGCAACTTGGAGAGAAAATGATTTATTTACTTTTCACTTTACAGTCCATCACCAAGGGAAGCCAAGGCTTAAGCTTAGACTAAACTGTTTACAGGCTTGTTCCCAGATTAAGGTTTAGCTACCTTTCTTACACAGGTCAGAACCACCTATCCACAGGTGACACCATCCACGGTAGGTAATGCACTCCTCCTTTAATAGAAACCAAGAAAATGACCTGAAGAGATATCAATAGGCCAATCTGACAGGGGCAATCTCTCATTTGAGGGTACCTCTCTCCAAGTGTCTCTAGTATAAGTCACACTGACTGACCTTGGTTTGTCTACACAGAGCCTTGCATGGTGAAGCTCTTTCCTTTTTCTTTGATTAATTATCCTTTTTGGGATATTTGAATAACATTCTTTTCCGTGGTGATTCTACCTTGACCTATTGGCTTCACCTTATTTAACAATAAGACCTGACTTTAACACTTGCTTCCTGTAGGCACTGATATTTCAGGGGGTAAAAGGTACCTGCTGCCAAGCCTGTTCAACCCCCAGGGAGGGCTCTTACAGTGAAAGGAGAAATTCAGCTCCCACCCATCGCTCTGACCATCACCACCATGGCAAACATACACTATCCCCAACACAAAATATAAATAGAAAAATAAATAAATTTAATAAAATGCTTGCTGTAGCTTAGGGTGAGATTTTACACACATCAAAAATGGAGCACAAAGAATTCTACACAAGTGGATTTATACAATTTACTCTGAATAAAGCCTATTTGTTCTGCATGTAAAAAACAGAAACTAGTTGTGCTGGTTTGAATGAGAATGGTCCCCATAGACTCATATGTTTGAATACGTGGTCCTCAGTTAGTGGAACTGTTCAAGAAAAGTTGGGAGGTGTGGCCTTGTTGGAGGGAGTATGAGGATGGGATCTGAGGCTTGAAAAGCCTCCTGCTATCACCAGTACCTCTCTGCCTCCTGCTTGTGGTTTTGAGATGGGAGCTCTCAACAGTTCAAGACACCCATGCCTTTGGCCCTCTGTCATGGACTCTATCGCTCTGAAACCATTAGACCAATTAAATGTTTCTGTTATAAGTTGCCTTGTTCATGATGGTCTATCACAGCAATAGAAAGGTAGCTAATAACACTATCAAAATGGATTAAAGTATGCTGACAAGAATCCTCAGAACTAGGGTTGTTGCCTCGGGCCATGTCTGGGTCCATGGTTCTGCTGCAGCTTGGGTCTGTGGTGATGTGCATAGCTGATGTTGCCACGGTAGGGGTCATAGGAACCATGGGCATTGAAATTTAAGGTCACTGTTCATCCAGCCCCGCCCCTCACTGGCCCTGAGGTATCTGTTCCTGCCCCTGCTGATCACTGCAGCAAGAGAGCTGGCTTAGTCTCCCATGTAAAAGCTTTGCCCCTCCCCCATACTCAGAAAATAGGGACCCATTAATGTGGGATTCTTCTCTGTATGCTGTGAACGCCATTGGTTAATAAAGAAACTGTCTTGGCCTGTGATAGGGCAAAAAAGAGTAGAGGTAGGCAGGGAAAACTAAACTGAATGCTGCGAGAAAGAAGCTAGAGTCAAGAGATGCCACAGAGCCTCCAGAGGAGAAAGCTGCCAGCTGGAACCTTGCTGGTAGGCCACAAGCCTTGTAGTAAAATATAAAATAATAGAAATGGGTTAATTTAATATGTAGAGCCTGATAGAAATACGCTAGAGTCATTGGTCAAACAGTGTTTTAAATAATATAGTTTCTGTGTGATTATTTTGGGTCTGAGCTGGTGGGCTGTCGGGAAATGAACTAGCAGCCTCATACTATAAGCCACCCCTTATCATGGGCTTCAGTGATCTGACCATGATGGCATGGCCTTAGGACACCTCTCACCTGAAGTGATGGTTCTAGAGGCCTGGACCAACCAGCTGAGCTGGGCCTTGTGTTTTTCTTCCCTAACATCCGCCCCATCGATGACCTGCTGAAGCAGATGAAGTGACTTGTCCTGCAGACCAATAGTCACAGGATCCCCATGACTGCGGCAATAGTAGAATATCAAGAGGAGATTTGGTTAGTGTTGAGTAATGGCAGAGGCCACAGGGCTTGAACCAGACCAGTGAATTATCTAATGAGCATTTTGTTGGTGGGGCTGATTGGACAAAAGGGTATACTGTGTGATACACTACAGCTACCAATGCCCCTAGGATAAATGAAGAGGTGTTGGAAGGATGGAGAAGCAAGGTAGTTTTTTGTTTTGTTTTGTTTTTAATTGGTTTGTGGGGGAAATGTTGCAGTGTTGAAGGGAGGATATGGAGGGACTAGAAGGTGAGTGGGATTGGGGTGCATGATATGAAATTCCCAACAAATGACGCTGGCATAACTGGATATCAACATGTAGAAGGATAAAAATAGATCTATCAACTTGCACAAAACTCAAGTCCAAATGGATCAAAGACCTCAAAATAAAACCACCACACTAAACCTCATAGACAAGAAAGTAGAAAGCACACTTGAATGCATTGGCACAGGATACCATTCCTAAATATAACCCCAGTAGCACAGACACTTAGAAAAAAATTAATAAATGGGACCTCCTGAAACTCAGAAGTTTCTGTAAAGCAAAGGACATGGTCAACAAGACAAAATGGAAGCGCACAGAATGGGAAAAGATCTTCACCAATCCCACATCGGACAGAAGGCTGATCTCCAAAATATACAAAGAAATCAAGAAATTGGTCATCAAAAGAACAAATAATCCAATAAAAAAATGGGGTATAGACCTAAACAGAGAACTCTCAAAAGAGGAATCTAAAAATGGCTGAAAGACACTTAAGGAAATGCCCAACATTCTTAGCCATCAGAGAAATGCCAATCAAAAGAAGACTGGAAGTCTTGCCTGGTTGTAGTAGGTAACCAGTTCATAGCCATATGCCCTATCACTAGACGTCTAAGCTAGGGTTACCCTTGAAGATTCTTGGGAGTTTCCATTGCACTAGGTTTCTACCTCATCCGGTAATGCCTCCCCCCCTTTTCCAGTTACATCTTCCAGTACTCTCTCCCCTCTTCTCCCACCTGAACTTTCCTCTTCCTATCCCTACCCATCTCCAGTACACCCTTGAAAGCTATACTATTTTCCCTTCCCAGAGTGATTGAAGCATAACCCCTTGAACTCTCCTCGTAACCTGGCTTCTCTGGGTCTGCAGATTGAAGCATGGTAATCCTTCACTTTATAGCAAATAGCCACTCATAAATGAGTACATACCATGCACGTCTTTCTGAGTCTGGGTTACCTCACTTAGGATGATTTTTCTAGTTTGATCCATTTGCCTGCACATTTCATGATATTGTTTTTAACAGCGGAGTAATACTCGATTGTGTAAATGTTCCACATTTTCATTCTCTATTCTTTGGTTGAGGGACATCTAGGTTGCCTTCAGATTCTTGCTATTATGAATAAAGCTCTTGTGAACACAGTTGAGCAAGTGTCCTTGTTATATGATTGAGCATCCTTTGGGTATATGCCCAGGAATGGTATAGCTGGTTTTTGAGGTAGATCGATTCCCCATTTTCTGAGAAACCACCATACTGATTTCCAAAGTGGCTATATATCTTGATTTACATTTCCCTGATGGCTCAGGACTTTGAATATTTCCTTAAGTGCTTCTTGGCCATTTGAGATTTCCTTATTGAGAATTCTTTGTTCAGATCTGTACTCCATCTTTTAAATTGGATTATTTGGATTTTTAATGTCTAGGTTTGTGTGTGTGTGTGTGTGTGTGTGTGTGTGTGTGTGTGTTCTTCGTGTATTCTGCAAATCAGCTCTCTGTCAGATATGGGGTTGGTAAAGATCTTTTCCCATTCTGTAGGCTGCCATTTTGTCCTATTGACAGTGTCCATTTCCCCTACAGAATCTTTTTAATTTCCTGGAGTCCCATTTATTAATTGTCACTCTTAGTGCCTGTTCTATTGGTGTTCTGTTCAAGAAGTTGCCTCCTGTGCTAATGTGTTCAAGGTTATTTCTCACTTTATCAGTAAGCCACAGCCTCATGGCAATACATAGATTAATAGAAATGAGTTAATTTAAGGTGTAAGAGCTAGCTAGGAATATGCCTGAGCCATTAGCCAGTGTTCTAATTAATATAGTTTTGCATGACAATTCAGGTCTGGGTGGCCAGAAAATGAAAGCACAGTCTCCATTTACAAAAGATCAAGTGTCCATAGGTGTGTGGATTTATATCTGGGTCTTTGGTTTGATTCCATTGATCCATCTCTCTGTTTTTATGCCAATACCATGTGGTTTTATTACTGTAGCTCTGTAGTAGAGCTTGAAATCAGGGATGGTAATTCCTCCAGAAGTTTTTTTATTGTCCAGGATTGTTTTTCTTATCCTGGATTTTTTGTTTTTCTATATGAAGTTGAATATCATTCTTTTCAAGGCCTTGCAAAATTGTGTTGGGATTTTGATGGGGATTGTGTTGAATCTGCAGCTTGCTTTTGGTAAAATGGCTGTTTTTACTGTGTTAATCCTACTAATCCATGATCAATGAAGATTTTTCCAACTTCTGATAACTTCTCAAATTATTTTCATTAAATCCTTGAAGTTCTTCTCATACAAGTTTTTTACTTTCTTCTTAGAGTTACATGGTAATATTTTATATTATTTGTAGCTTTTGTGAAGGACGTTGTTTCTATGATTTCTTCTCAGCCATTCATATCATTTGTATATAGTAGGGTTAGTGGTTTTTTTTTTTTTTGTTAATCTTGTATCCAACCACATCCCTGAAGATATTTATCAGATATTGGAGTTCCCTGGTAGAATTTTTGGAGGGGTCACTTATGTATACTATCATTTCATCAGCAAATAGCAATACTGTGACTTTGTCCTTTCCAATTTGTGTCCTCTTGATATCCTTTAGTTGTTTTATTACTCTAGCCAGAACTTGAAGTACTATTTTGAATAAATACATAGAGAGTGGACAGCCATGTCTTGTTCCTGGTTTTACTGGAATTGTTTTAGTTTTCTCTCCATTTCATTTGATGTTGGCTACAGGCTTGCTGTATAATGCCATTATTATGTTTAGTTATGTCCCTTGTATCCCTGATCTCTCCAAGACTTTTATCATGAAGGGGTGTTAGATTTTGGCAAAGCCTTTTTCAGCATCTAATAAGATACTTTTTATTTCAGTTTGTTTATATGGTGAATACATTGACAAATTTTCATGTGTTGAACCATCCTTGTATCTCTGTGATGAAACCTACTTGATCATGGTAGATGATCTTTTTGGTAGTTTCTTGTATTTGCTTTGTATTTTATTGAGTATTTTGTACCAATATTCATGAGGGATAGTGGTCTGTAATTCTCTTTCCTTGTTGAGTGTTTGTGTGGTTTGGTTATTAGGGTGACTGTGGCCTTATAAAATGAATTTTGCAACATTTTTTCTGTTTCTATTTTTCTGGAATAATTTAATGAGTACTGGTATTATCACTTCTTTGAAAGTCTGGAAGAACTCTGCCCCCAAATCATCTATCCCTAGAATTTTTTTCTTTTTTGGTTTGGTAGACTTTTAATGATTGTTTTTATTTCCTTAGAGGTTATATTTTTAAGTTGTTTATCTGATATTGATTTAACTTTTTAAGTAGTCTTTATCAAGAAATTTGTCCATTCTTTAGATTTTCAAATTTTGTGGAGTACAGGTTTTTGAAGTATGACCAAATGATTCTTTGGATTTCCTCAGTGTCTGTTGTTGTATCCTCTTTTCATTTTTGATTTTATTAATGTGAATATTCTCTCTCTGTTTTTTAGTGATTTTGGATAAGGATTTGCCTATCTTGTTGATGTTCTCAAAGAACCAACTTATTTTGTTCATTAATTTTTGTATTATTGTCTTTGTTCCATTTTATGTATTTCAACCCTAAATTTGACTCTTTCCTGCCCTCTACTCCTCTTGCATGTGTCTGCTTCTTTTTGTTCTTGAGCTCTCAGGTGCGCTGTTAAGTTGCTATGATGAGATCTCCCAAAATTATTCATGAAGATACTTAGTTCTATGAACTTTCATCTTAGTAGTGCTTGCATTGTGTCTCATGAGTTTGGTATGTTGTGAATTAATTTTCATTGAATTCTAGGATCTCTTTAATTTCTTTTCTTTTTGTCTTAACCCAGTGATCATTCAGTAGAGAATAGCTTAATTTCTATAAGTTTTTAGGCTTTCAGTTGTTCCTACTGTTGTTGAAATCTAACTTTAATCTGTGGTGTTATGATAAGACACAGGGGGTTATTTTAATTTCCTTGTATCTGTTGAGACTTGCTTTATGACCAAGATTGTGGTAAGTTTTGGAGAAGGTTCCATGAGATGCTGAGAAGAAGGTGTATTCTTTATGTTTCAGTGAAATGCTCCATAGATGTCTGTTAGGTCCATTTGAGTCATAACATCTATCAGTTCCATTATTTTTCTGTTTAGTTTATGTCTGTATGGAAAAATGTGAAAAAACCCAATTGATAACTTTTGCATTTATGAAGTAAGACATTTTCTGAAACAAAATCTATCTCATTGTTGAAACTATTACTATAGTCTCAGGTATTTTCTGTGTTTTTTATGAGAATAACTAACCTCTTTAGGTTGGAATTTTCCTTCTAGAACCTTATGTAGGGCTTGCTTTGTAGATAAATACTACTTAGTTTGTTATGGGATATCTTGCTATTGCCATCTATGGTAATAAAAACTTTGCTGCATATAGTAGTCTGGGCTGGCATCTCTTGTCTCCTACAGTCTGAAAGACATCTGTCTAGGCCCTTCTGGCTTTTAGAATCTCCATTGAGAAGTTGGATGTGGTTCTTATAGGTCTGCCTTTATATGTTACTTGGCCTTTTTTTCTTTGCATATTTTAATATTCTTTCCTAGTTCTTAGTTAATTAATATCTTATCCCAAATCAACACTGAGGTTTTTCTTTTACTAACAGCAAATATTAAAAAGACATGAAATACTAATTATTGAGGGTTTGCCTCCACTGGGCCCCATATGTGGTCCAGAACTTTAGTGTTTTGATTATTATATGGCCCAGGCCTTTCTTTTCTGATCTAAGCTGTTTTGTTTCTGTAAACTTCTTGTACATTTATTGACATGTCTTCTTTAGGTTAGGAAAATTTTCTTCAATGGTTTTGTTAAATGTATTTTCTGGGTTTTTGAGCTGGGATTCTTCTTTTATTCCTATGATTCTTAGGTTTGGTCCTTTAATAGTGTCCCAGATTTCCTTGAAGCTTTTTGTTGGTAGTTTTTTAGATCTAATATTTTTCTTTGACTGATATATCTATTTCCTCTATTGTATCTTCAATCCCTAAGAGTCTCTCTTCAATCTCTTGTATTCTGTGGGTGATGCCTGTAGCTATTGTTCCTATTTCCCCGCCTAGATTTTCCATCTCCAGTATTCCCTTAGTTTGTGTTTTCTTTATTGCTTCTATTTCTGCTTTCAAATATTGAACAGTTTTGTTTACTTCAACTGTTTGTGTTTTACTCTATTTCTTTAATGGATTTGTTAATTTCCTCTTTAAGGGCCTCTATAATCTTAATAAGGCTTGATTTCTTGAGCTTCAGCTATGTTGGAATAGCTCACCCTAGTGGTGCCATATTGTCCTTGGTGTTGTTGATTGTGTTCTTATGCTGGCCTCTAGTCATCTGTGTTTGGGGTTATTATAGGTTTGGTGCTGATATCTGAGTTATCTTTGTTATATTGATGTTTTCCCCTTGCTTTCTGCTTCCTCTCAGGTCTTCTGGCCTAAGCAACCTGTGAGTCTGCAAATCCAGTAGTATGTCACCCTAACAGCCTGTGTGACCTCTGGGGGTTTTGGTGCTTGCTTTGCTTCTGGGGTTCTGGGTACTGGTGTGGCCCCTGGGGTTTCAAGCACATGGGGTTCCTGGAGTGCCTAGTACCAATGTGGCCTCTGGTAGAATGGAAGTCTTCTGCCAAAGTTCTGGACCACATATGGGGCCCAGTGGAGGCAAACCCTCAATAATTAGTATTTCATGTCTTTTTAATATTTGCTGTTAGTAAAAGAAAAACCTCAGTGTTGATTTGGGATAAGATATTAATTAACTACTAATCTGGGTTTTATATACCTTCTTCACAATTCTAAAAAATAATAGTGAAGGTAAAAAGTAGAAGCCTTTTAATTTGGAAAGGTTAGGATGTGATAAGAGATGAAGAATGTGTTGCCTAGATTAGCGGAATGAGCACAGTATCCTATTTGCCTAGTTCCTGGTATGAATGTCTCCATAGCTCTTTAAGACAAGTGAACTTCTTTTTGTAATCCCTATCATTTCACATGTATAGAGCCACATTCATGGAATCCTCAGAACCTTTGGAATTCAAAGATGAAGAACAACTTGCAAATGAAGTATAATAGCTTAGAGGCTGAATTCTCATTCATCCACCCACGTTGAAATCTAAGCTTTGCCTCTCTGTTGGCCATTTGGCTTCATTAGGTTAAACTACCTAACAAAGAAAGGCCAAATTATATAGCCAGGGAAGATTATTTTGCCCATGAGAGTGCTTGGGTGAAGACCTGAGTTAAATTTCCCAGTATCAGCATAAAAGTTGGGCACAGTCATGTGCACCTCTAACCCCAGTGCTTTGGAGAGCAGAGAGAAGATTGTCGGGACTTGTTGCCACTAGCATTGCTCCAGGTTCAGTGAGAGATCCTGTCTCAAGGAGAAAAGACTAAGAGTAATAGAGCAAGAAACCCGATGTTCCCCCTCTTATTTCTACATGTGCACCAGCATACATATCTACACACATGCATGCACACACACACACACACACACATACACACGAGACAGAGAGACAGAGAATAACAGTGAGAAACTGAATTATAACAACAGGTTTCTCCTTCATTTGCCTTATGAATGACTCTTGATTATACTCTGGTTCTAGGCCATGGAAGAGGTATACTGACACTGCTGTTGCTTCTCCTCTTCTATGACCACCACCATGATCAGCATCTGTCCTCCTCTTTTTGCTCTTCATGCAATTTTATTTTAGGTCTTAGAGTGGTATCAGACTCAAGAACCTTCTGCATCAGCCTCCTGGGTGCTGAGATTATAGACTGTATCTTCGTGACCAAGGAGCAATCTTGATCTACAAAAGGCCCATTTTAGTGTAAGAGAGAAGAGATTCCAGCATACTATGCAAACCCGCTTAAAGCTTCTATTTGAATTTCATGAACATTTATTTTCTTTTGACTAAAGCAAGGTGTGTGCTATGGTTTCTGTCTCCACATATGATCACCATCAATTTCAACATTCTCTGGTTGTGATCCTCTGCCCATCTGGCAGGTTGTGGTGGCTCATACAAGTAGGATTTGCTGAAGGAGGCAGAGGCAGGAGGATCATGAGTTTGAGGCCAGCCTGGGCTACACATTTTTATTTATTTATTTTTTTGGTTTTTCGAGACAGGGTTTCACTGTGACTTTAGAGCCTGTCCTGGAACTAGCTCTGTAGACCAGGCTGGTCTCGAACTCCCAGAGATCCGCCTGCCTTTGCCTCCCGAGTGCTGGGATTAAAGGCGTGCGCCACCATCACCCGGCTGGGCTACACATTTTTAAAGGAGCTGGAGAGATGGCTCAGTGGTCCTCTGCTCTTCCAGAGGACCTGGGTTCTAGTACCCACATGACAGCTCACAACTGTCTATAACTTCAGTACTAGGGGACTCAACACCCTCACAGAGCCTTACATGCATTGGCCAATGCCAATGCATATAAAAAAAGAAAAGAAATGGAACTAGTATCTCTTATCTTTCACTAATGGAATGTAGCAAGCCAATAGCAGTATTTTGACACTATCAAACTCAAGTCAAGAAAGATTAATAGCTTCTGCTTTCTTTGTCTTCAGACCCAGTTATCATGCTGAAAGAAATAACAATCTGTAGTGCAGAATGAATAGAAACTATGTGTGAGGAAATAATGAAGGATAAGAGGTCATCTTGCACTCCCAATTTCTAACTAGATCCCAGTTGAATGGAAATGATGATACTTCAAGTAAGACTACCAGAACCTCAGCAACCCAAATGAATTCTGGAAACTAAGAGGTGGATATTCTATGCCAATGAAATTGGATAGTATTTAACACTAAAGAAGTGAAATTCATTGGTTAAGCCAGGTGCTTTATCTGCAAAAAAAGAAAGTGTGGAAAAGGAAAAGTAGGTATTTTCAAACAACTGTTTATTTTAGGACAGCTCTTCATTGACTTTGTCAACTTCCTATCCTGTCATTTCCTTTACTCATCTGTAAACTTAAGGGATTTTATCTTTCTATAGCCATCTAATTTAATAAGGAAATGAAGTTCAATAAATGCACAAAATATACTTGAGCTTCCAGATGTGGGGGCTAGGATCTGAATTTGATTCCTCTGCTGGAGCAGCTAGTGCTCTTAAGTGCTGGGCCATCTCTCCATCCCTGTATACTACTTCTACCCAGTGCTTGTGGTCCAGGCTGAAAGTCTTTTCTGACATAAAGTATATTTCCCTTGTGGCACCAAAATAGTGTCATTTAATTTATTTAAATTTATCTGTGTATGAAGCTGGGATCAAACTCAGATCCCAACAAATGGTAGGCAAGCACTCTATCCCTGAGTCACACCTCAGGATAAAGGGTAATTTGTTTCTTCATTCGTTTCCATCTCTGCAGGCAAGGCTGTTCACAAGAAAGGAGGATACCACTTTGTTTAGGTTTTTATTCACATCCGCAGTCAATGTTATCAATGTACTTTATGTCAGAAAAGACTTTCAGCCTGGACCACAAGCACTGGGTAAAAGTAGTATACAGGGATGGAGAGATGGCCCAGCATTTAAGAGCACTAGCTACTCCAGCAGAGGAATCAAATTCAGATCCTAGCCGCCACATCTGGCAGCTCAAGACTGCCTGTAACTCTAGTTCCAGGGGATTGAGTGCCCTGTTCAAGCTTCCGTGGAAACAAGACATGAACATGATGCAATCTGCGCATGTAGGCAAACACTTGTATGCATAAAAATGAACAAATATTTAAAAAGAAACATCGCATTATTAGGCTCCAATCACTTTTACAACATTCTTTCACCAACTTGCTTTGCAGCTACTGATGCCCTTCTCACTGAAAAGCACTTCTCTGAATTACTTCAAGCTAGAAAAGTGCCATAGAACTTCACTGATTCGTTGATTGCAAAAGATCCATCTCTTCCTAGGAACATACACAAGTACCATGAGACAATTTTGACAAGGCTTACCATGATAACAGGAGTTATTTGATTCCCGGTTTCACTTGCCCATTCTCTCTATACTTAATGCAGATTTAAAAATCACTTTTTGCTGTAAGAATATATTATTGATAGCTAGAAAATAATAAATCAAGGAAGAACACTGTTAGGGCTTGAATAGAAACCCAACAAGAGGGGAATGTGGAACAATGTTACAGCAATCACCTAGCATGTTTAAGACCCAAGGATTCATTTCTGGTAACACACACATATACACACACTCATTCACACACACACACAGAATTAGTATGTTAAAGCAAGATTTAACCATGCTATCTTATTTACTCTTGCATATGTTTTATTATCAATTTCTTTATCATTTATCAAACATTGGTGTTGGGATCCATACCTATTTGATTAGAAGAAAGTTTTTTACCAAACATTTTTTTATAATTCATAGGGATTCTTTTTTAAGTGTGTGTGTGTATGTGTGTGTGTGCGTGCACATGTGGGGGGGGGACACATGCACATCCCAGCAACACGCAGAGGTCAGAAAACAGCTTTGTGGAGTAAGGTCTCACCTTCCACATTTATGTTCATTCCCAGTCATCATGCTTACACGACAAGTGCCAATGCCCACTGAGCCATATCACTGGTCCCGGCTTCTAGGAATTCTTTTTGTCATAACATAATTTTTACTGAATCCTTGGGAAATTCTTTTTTAATTGTTTTTATTGAGCTATATATTTTTTTTCCTCTCCCCTCCCCTTCTGCTCTCTTCCATAATCCCCATGCTCTCAATTTACTCAGGAGATCTTGTCCTTTTCTACTTCCCATGTAGATTAGATCCATGTATGTCTCTCTTAGGGTCCTCTTTGTTGTCTAGGTTCTCTGGGATTGTGAATTGTAGGCTGGTTTTTCTTTGCTTTATGACTAAAAGCCACTTATGAGTGAGTATATGTTATATTTGTCTTTAAGGATATGGGTTACCTCACTCAATATGATGTTTCCTAAATCCATCCATTTGCCCACAAATTTCAAGATGTTATTTTTTTCTCTGTGTAGTACTCCATTGTGTAAATGTACCACATTTTCCTTATCCATTCTTTAGTCGAGGGACTTTTAGGTTGTTTCCAGATTCTGCCGATGTTGTATGGAGGTTGCTTGTTGGTTTCTGTCCACCCAGCTAGCTTAGGCCCAAAATAATCACTCAGAAAGCTGTATTAATTAAATCACTGCTTGTTCCACTAGCTCTAGCTTCTTATTGCTAACTCTTATATTAATTTAACCCATTTCTATTCATATCACTGCGTGACTATGGCTTACCAGGTAAAGTTCCCAACTTCCGTCTCCAGCAGCTCTATGGCTTCTCTTTTACTCCATCCTTCTCCCAGCATTCAACTTAGTTTTCCCTGCCTAGTTTACCCTGCTATAGATCCAAAGCATTTTCTTTATTTGTTAATAGTCATCACAGCATACAGAGAGAAATCTCGCATCATAGCTATGACAAATAATGCTGCTATGAACATATTTGAACACATGTACTTGTAGTATGATTGAGCATCCTTTGGGAATATTCCCAAAAGTGGTATTGCTGGGTCTTGAGGTAGGTTGTTTCTTAATTTCTGAGAAATCACCATAATGATATCCAAAACAGCTATACCAGTTTGCACTCCCACCAGCAATGGAGGAGTATTCCCTTTACCATACATCCTCTCTAGCATAAGTTGTCATCAGTGTTTTTGATCTTGGCCACCAACCCAGCTACCTAACCTTCGACCTATAATTTGTCCTGCCTACAAGATGTGCTGGCTTAAGGATGGTGCAGAAAGTGTGGGAGTTGCCAACAAATGACTGTTTCTGCCTGAGACCCTAGCCATCCAGACAGTGTCAGAGGGAACTCACCTCTGATACTGTCTGGATGGCTAGGAGCCAGAGGCTGGATATCACAGAGACCTGGATAGAATCAATCACAACTGGCAAAAAAAAAAAAAAAAAAAAAAAGTCAATGTAATGATGCCTAATGAAATTCTGCTGTACTCATAGATTGCTACCTTATCTCAGTTGTCATCAGAGAGGCTTCATCAGCAACTGGTGGAAACAACTGATGACCCTCAGCCAAACATTCGGCAGACCTTGGGGAATCCTGCTGAAGAGGGAGAGAAAGGATCGGAGGAGCCAAAGGGGTCAAGGACACCACAAGAAAACACACAGAACCAGCTAACCTGGGCTCATAGGAACTCACGGAGACTGCTGAAATGACAATGGGTCTGCACGGGACTGACTTAGGACTCTGCATATATGTTACAGTTGTGTAGCTTGGTTGTCTTGTAGGAGCACTAACAGTGGGAGCAATGGCTGTCTCGGACTCTTTTGCTTGTTTCTGGGGCCCTTTTCTTCATACTGTGTTGTCTTGATAGGAAGGGAGGGGCCTAGTCTTACTGACGCTTGATATGCCATGTTTCCGTGGGAGAGCTGCCCTTTATGAAGTGAAACAGAAGAGTGGGTTGGGGTACAGAGGGGAGGTGCAGGGGGACTGGGAGAAGAGAAAGGAGGCGAAAGTGCAGCCGGGTTGTAAGAAAAAGAATAATATTGCGGGTCTGAAGAGCCGTCTCAGTGGTTAAAGGCACTTGTTCCTGCAGAGGACTTAAGTTGATTTTCCAGAACTTCCACTGTGGCTTACAACCACCCAAACTCCAGCCCCAAGGGATCCAATCCCATCTCCCCACTGCTGCCGGCACCAGCACTCAAGTGATGCTCGTACAGACATGCAGGCAAAGCACTCCTACACATGAAATTAAATAAATAAATTTAGAAAAAATTCAAAAATATTGAGCTTAATTTGGGTGAGGTAGTATATGAATGTAAACTTAGCACTTGCGAGGCTGAGACAGGAAGACTTCAAAGGAACTAAGACAAGCCTGGGATAGTTAACGTTAGCGTCTCTCAAAATGTAAAAGCATACAAATAATAGAGCCTGGGATAAAACTGGTCTCGCTGAACATAGCGGACAATGAGGACTACTGAGAACTCAAGAACAATGGCAATGGGTTTTTGATCCTACTGCACGTACTGGCTTTGTGGGAGCCTAGGCAGTTTGGATGCTCACCTTACTAGACCTGGATGGAGGTGGGTGGTCCTTGGACTTCCCACAGGGCAGGGAACCCTGATTGATCTTCGGGCTGATGAGGGAGGGGGACTTGATCGGGGGAGGGGGAGGGAAATGGGAGGCAGCGGTGGGGAAGAGACAGAAATATTTAATAAATAAATAAATAAACAACAACAACAGCAGCAGCAACAGCAAAAAATAATAGATGATAGATAGATAGATAGATAGATAGATAGATAGATAGATAGATAGATATTGAGAGGTTCCTGTACACACTCCCCAATCGTCATTTTTCATTCTCATGGTTCTTCACCTCTAAGTATTATTAGAGAGCTGTGTAGCTTCATCTACTAGCTGTAATTCGTTCTTATAGTATTGGCGATGATACACCCTTGAGTTGGTTCCTACAGGCTCCATAGATTTTTCTAGGTTATTTCCACTTATTCCTGTTTTTCCCCCAGTGGTGAAAGGGCATAGCATGCAATTCTTCCTGTTTATATACTTCTATCTATAGTCTTTTCCTTGGTGAACTAATTTAACTTCAAATACTTCAAATCCAGTCTATATATCAACAACTTTGGAGTTCTGAGTAATGCTTGAATGAATTAAGATTCTTGGGGCTGTAGGGATAGAAGAAACATGTTTCACCGTCAGGAGGGTTTTGATTTTTAAGGGGCCAATTATGGAATTGTGGAATGAATATTTCAGTATACCAGAAATTCTTATGCTGAAACTCTATTCTCTCGGTGTGATGGTATGAGTAAGTGGAGCTTTTGAGAGGAATATAGGGTTAGAGGCGGTCATGAAGATAAGGCTCTTATGAATGGGGCTAGAGTCCTTTCAAGTATCACAAGAGAATTTGCTTCTCTTCCTTGCTCTCTGCCTTGTGAGGATACACCAAGTCAATAGTCTGCACCCTGGAAGAGGGCCCTCAGTGTAATTAAAGGTCATCACCCCAATGTATGATTTCCACCTTACACAATTGTGAGAAATAATTTCTGTTCTTAACAAGTCACCCATCCAGTCTGAGTAATCTCTTATAGCAGCCCTAATTGACCATAAATTGACCATACTACTCTAAGTATGATTTTGCTACCACTGGACAGGACACTTCATCTTTTGCTGTAAGTGCAGGCACAGATCCAGACAAAGAGTAGAGTAGATAATATACACATGTGAAAAGGGAAAAAAAGACAATAACGCTAGATGCAGGGAAATTATTTCAACTACAAGTCATATGTAACTTAAGAGATATATTTGCAAAGTGAGAGGGGTTGTTTCATTTTTCTTTTTCTCTTTCCTCCTTCTTTTCCTCCTCCTTTTCCTTTTTCTTTTTCACACTTTAAGTCCAGCAAAGTGAATTCGTATCTTTCACAAAAACACTTAGGGTATAATGACGGAGAGGAGTGTGGAATACTTCACCAAAGTATTTTTCTTCTGTTCTCAGGACTTGGTTGAGTGAATTCAGCAGCTCTCAGCCACACTTTAATGGCACATGGCCACATCTGGCTTTTCCGAGCTCACACAGCTGTTCCGTCAACTCCCTGAGGGTTTATGTCCCCTCCTCTTCTAGGAAATTGCAGGGCCTATTGGCAATTAGCCCTAATGAAGCAGCAGGAGTTTCCTGAGGGGAATGCCTTGCTGACAGGGATAATTACAATTAGCAGCTGTGGGGCCTCTGGCTCGGCAAAAGCAACCCATCCACCTGTCAGCGTGTGCAGCAGGACTGCAAAAGCTGCACCTCGCTCCCAGTCCAACACTACTGGAAGCCATGCCGCCATGCAATAAGACACCAGCACTTGGAAGCCAGTTTGACAACATTTACTTCGAATGCTCAAATTTCTGTAACTCTGCTGCATGGGCTATCGAGCCACAGGAAATCACAATCCATATTTTTTCAGTTGGGTGTGATCATTCTTATTCTAGCATCCCTAACGCTGCTTACATATACTTAGGAAGAGAGGACATCTCCACAGAGATGAGAGGGGTCTCATTATTTATATTCTGTGAATAACTGATGGGCTTACAAAACTCATCAGTGTAAGATATCTTCATGTTCTGTATCTGAAGAAGACTTGGATTTTTTCAATGAGGAAGAGTTTATAAGAGCTGCTTTTTAGTTAGAGAGAGAGAGAGAGAGAGAGAGAGAGAGAGAGAGATAGGGAGATAGATGATATATATGTTAGATGATAGATAATAAAAAAATAAGATAGGTAGATAATAAATGAGATGATAGATAGTAGATAGATTGAACATCACAGTCAATTATTTTCTACTTCTCTGAAGTAGGTATGAATTTCTTTATCTCTTAAATCTTGTCCAGCCTTAAGAGCTTACATGCCAGGAGAGAATATGGGAAGTAATTCTATCTAGACCAGTTAGAATATATTGTAAGATGTAAAAATTATAAACATATTTTCCTTTATTGAAAATAGTTTCCTTATTCATATATCCTGATTATCGTTTCCCCTCCCTCTACTCCTCCCAATTCTTCCCCTTGTTCTTTTCCCTCTATATCCATTCCTCTTCTGTTTTAGAAAAGAACAGGGTTCAGGAATGGAGAGGTGGTTCGACCATTAAAGGCTAGGCTCACAACCAAAAATATAAGAAAAGAACAGTCTTCTAAAAGATAACAACCAAACATGACAAAATAAAAACATAATGTGATAAAACAAAAGCTATCATATTGAAACTGGACACATCGACCCAACAAGAGGCGAAGATTCTCAAGAGCAGACAGAAGAGTCAGAGCCACACTCATTCTCACAGTCAGGAGTTCCACAAAAGTACTAAGCTAATAGCTGTAGTCTATATTCGGAGGAACTGGTAGAGACCCGTGCAGGGTCTGAGCTTGCTGCTTCAGTCACTGTGAGCTCATATGTACTTTGCTTAGCGCCTTCACAGAACTAGGTTTTCCTATGTCTTCCATTCTCTCTGGCTCTTAAAATCTTTCTGCTTCCTGTTCCCCAGGATTCCATGAGATCTGAGGGAAAGGATTTGATGGAGATGCCATATATATATATATATATATATATATATATTTAAAGAGATGCTAACAACTTTTATATAGCTCTTTTAGACCTTAGGGACAACCATGTTGTGAGGAAATCTAAGCTAGCCAGCGTGAAGGTTGAGTGGAGAAGTGACTTGATCTATGTCATGGCTCCATCATCCAGACCATGTCATCCAAGTCATAGTCCTAAATAATGAACAACAGAGATGAGTTGTTCCCACAGTAGCTCATATGAATTACAATTTTAATACAGAATAATAATAATAATAATAATAAATGTATTATTTTAAACACATATCAGAGAGATGCATAATAGAAAATTATATAAAAATTACACATTTGTGGACTAGTTGACAAGACTTGTCAATTAAATTAAATTTAAATGAGCTTTGAAAACACTGATAAGGACCTCAAGAAATGACAAAGAAACGTCTGACAGATGAAAATACCAAGACCAATATAAGTGAACAAAGGTTATGTTATGATATTCCTCCTACATATACAACTAGGTCTTCATCAGCTACATTTCATGGGAAAAATAGTGATAATGTTAAACTTAATGGAAATTAATAAAACAAAATTGGAAGTAGTAAAGAAAACTACCTGATAATTTGATAAGTACTCACTTTTGTTAAGACTATACACTACTTTGTGTGTTTATTAGTCAATAATAACTATAAAGTCATAATGTTTATCAAGATATTAAAGGCCCAGCATTCAAAACATGTGGTCAAACTGCTACAATTCAATAGAAGAGTCTTTGTTTATTCCTGAACAAAACAAAAATTATATTATTTTTACCTTCTGCATTTTAAAATGTCTGGTTTTACCGACTTGGTGGCACACGCCTTAAATCACAGCACTTTGGAGGCAGAGGCAGGCAGGTATCAGTGAGTTCAAAGCCAACCTGACATACATAGCAAGTACCAGGCCAGCCAGGGATACATAATGAGAACCTGTCTCAGAAAAGTTCAAAACAGGCACTTGAGGGATGGCTCAGTGCTTTTCTAGAGGGCCCGCGTTCAGTTGCTAGCACCATCATGGCAGTTCTCAAGCTTTTGTAACTACCACTTAAGGGGATCCAATGTCATCTTCTGGCCTTTGTGGGCACTGTAAATATAGAAGATGTAAACAGGTAAAACACCAATACACATAAAATATTAACAAATATTTTTTAAATGCTTAAAATTTAAAAAAAATGGAAAACCCAAAATAATTTATTTTTGCTTCATAATTCATATGTGTTAGTAGACTAGGTATATATAGAGTTTCATACATGTTCTTACAGAGATACATCTCTATGCCAGTTTTATAATTTATTTTGGAGACTAGGGCTTAGCCGGTAAAGGCACTTTCCACCAAGCTGATGACCTGAATTGGATCCCAGAAACCCACATGATGTAAGAGAGACTTGACATCCAAATGTTCTCTTCTACCTCCAAACCTATGACATGGCATGTGTTCCTGCTCTGTCCCCAACATAACAAATAAGCAAATGTGAATTAACCTTTTTAAGTGTACCTACAGAATAATGGATTTTATTGTGGTATTTTTCACAGAGTTACCCCCCTTCATTAAACACTATTTAACCATTAGATATAAAGCCTAGGTCAATATTACCTTCATTAAGAGCCTATAACTAGACTGGATCGTAATCATTGGGGGGGAGAACCTATTATAATTATTCTGCTAAATGGACATAACAATAAACTGAATTCGAGTTATCTGTCTTATACCCATTGATCTTTCTCTCATTACTCAACATGCATCAGAGAAGCATCTATTTACAGGCGATAGTGATCAACATAACTACTCACAACTGAACAAGATGTAGAGAATGGGACTGCTAAATGTTTAGCCCTAAATGGAATATTTGTATCGCACCCCTCCTTGCAAGGATCAGGGATCGTTGCGGAAGAAGGAGTGGAAATAATGTAAGAACTAGATGTGGTAAAGGACTACAAGGACACAGTATCTTTTGAACACACTAGGGTCAATGCGCATATGAAGGGACAGCAGTCATGACAGCACCCACAAGGCCTATGCAAGTTTAAGGCAGACTCAATCGAAGCATGGCAGGAGGGGGTGAGCATGGAGTTCCACCCATAGCAAAAGAAATATCAGCAATTGACAGGTTCTTGGAGACAGACATTCTGTGTTCTTTCAAAGTGTAGCCCTTGGTGAGATGAAATGCTTCAGTGGAAAGATAAACATCTAAGAATACGTGAGCAGCATAAATCGGATTTGATGGGCTTTTCAGTAAAGAGAACACAAATTTGAGTGGGTAAGAGGGGATGTATCTTGAATGTGTGGGGTGATGAAGGTAAACAACACACTTTTTACAAGATTTTTTTGGTGTGGGAGGTCCTTCTGTCTATGTGTTGATTTTATTGGTTAATGAATAAAGAAAACTGGCTTGGCCTGTAGCATGGGAGGAGAAAGGCAAAGTTAGGAGAAGCCATGGATCTGCCTCGTAGTGATGCACAGATTAGGCATGGAAAGCTAGGCTGAATGCTGGGAGAGAGAAGGGTGGAGTCAGGGAGAAGCCGTGGAGCCACTGCCAGAGACAGATGTGCTGAAATTTTAGCTGGTAAGCCTCAGCCATGTGGCAATATACAGAATAATAGAGATGGGTTAGTTTAGGATATGAGTTTAGCCAGAAATACACTATTGGCCAAACAGTATTGCAAATAATATGGTTTTCTGAGTGGTTATTTCATGGCTGGGCGGCCAGGACAGACAAGCAACCCTTCCCCCAACAGATTTTCAAAGAAATAACAAAAAAATCTATTTATAAATATGCTATAGACACAAAGGCTATAAATTGTATACATTGCATTTGAAAATAACAGACACATTAAAGGGACTAACACCTATTTTCAGCAAAAGACATTACCAGTACTCTCCATTCCCTGGATTCTCTCTAAACCAATTGGTGAGATTGTCCTGGGTTTGGTTTTGATATTGTGTATTAACATTCATAAGGTTTTCATATATATGTTTATATAACAGACTTGATTCACTTTCATTTTCGTTGTATAAAAACCCTCATGTGGTGGCCACAGCTGGAGCCTGGGTCCTCTGAACAGAGACTCTGGTGTGGGTTTTCACAAGATGGTCATTGAATTCCTGGTAAGGAGACTTGGTGAACACAGTCTCTTTCCAGAGGTCCGGGGATCAGATAGCTGTAGGTCTTAGAGATGGCATCAAAGGTGGCCTTGGCAAAGTTGCCCAGGGTGGCAGTACAGCCCGTGGTTGATGTGTAGCAGTCATCAATGCCAGCCATCATCAGTAGCTTCTTGGGCACAGGAGCGGAGACTATGCCAGTGCCTCTGGGGGCAGGGATGAGACGCACCAGCACAGAACCACAGCGGCCTGTCACTATGCAAGGAACAGTGTGGGGCTTGCCAATCTTGTTCACCCAGTAGCCTCTCCACACAGGGACAATGGAAAGCTTGGCCAAGATGATGGCCCCTCGGATGGCAGTGGCTACCTCCTTGGAGCACTTGACACCGAGACCTTGTGTGACCATTGTAGTCCCCAATAGCGACGAAAGCCTTGAACTTGGTCCGCTGGCCTGCCCTAGTCTGCTTCTGCACGGGCATGATCTTCAGAACCTCATCCTTTAGGGAAGCTCCCAGGAAAAAGTCAATAATCTCAGATTCCTTTAATGGGCAGGGAGAACAGGTAGATCTCCTCTAGGGACTTGATCTTCATGTCCTTAACCAGGTGGCTCAGCTTGGTGACGGGAATCCACTCCTTGTCTTCAGCTTTACCTCCGCGAGCCCCGCGGCCTTGGCTTCAGCCACGGCCTCCACCATGGCCGAGGCCCCTCAGACCACTGCCTAATCCTCTGCAGAAGTGGCCACGGCCTCCTAATCCTGGGCCCCCTGGTCCTCCGGGCCCTTCTGCTGCACCGGCATCATCCGGCATTTGGTGTTTTCGAGAAGAAGAAGAAGAAGCTTTTTTGATATTATTTATTTATTTTTTATTTATTTTTAAAAGAAATCCTTTTTATTTTATGTACTAATCCCAGTTACCTCTCTCTCCCATCCTCCCACTCTCTCCACCTTTCCCCTACCCTGCCCTCAATCTTACTTGGAGAAGGTGAGGCCTCCCATGGGGAGTCAGCAAAGTTTGGCATATCACTTTGAGGCAGGACCAAGGCCCTCCACCTTACATCTAGGCTGAGCAAGGTATCTCTCCAAAGAGAATGTGCTCAAAAATTCCAATTCAGGCTAGTGCTTGAATAAATCCTGGTCCCGCTGCCAGAGGCCCCATAGACTGCCCCAGCTATACAACTGTCACCCACATTCAGAGGGTCTAGTTTTGGTCTATATACATCCCCAACTGTCATTCCAGTCAGTGAACTCCCACAAACTCAGGTAAGCTGTTTCTGTGGGTGTCCCCATCATGGTCTTGACCCCCTTTGCTCATATTATCACTCCTCCCTCTCTTCAGTTGGAATCTGAGAGCTCAACCCAGTGCTTAGCTATGGATCTCTGCATCTGGTTCCATCAGTTGCTGGATGAAGGTTCTAGGATGACAATTAAGATAATCATCAATCTGATTATAGGGGTAAGCCAGTTCAGGAACCCTCTCCACTATTGCTTAGGGTCTTAACTAGGGTCATCCTTGCAGATTCCTGAGAATTCCTCGTGTTCTGTAAGGCAAAGGACACAGTCAATAAGATAAAACAGTAGTCAACTGAAAGGAAAAAAGATCTTCACCAACCCCAGTTCAGACAGAGGACTTATCTCCAAAATATATAAAGAACTCAGGAAACTAGACATCAACATGCCAAATAATCTAATTAAGAAATGAGTTACAAATCTAAATAGAGAACTCTAAACAGAAGAGTCTCAAATGGCTGAAAGACACTGATGGAACTGCTCAACATCCTTAGTCATCAGGGAAATGCAAATTAAAATGACTCAGATTCCATCTTACACCATTCAGAATGGCTAAAATCAAAAACACCAATGATAGCTTATGCGGGAGAGGATGCAGAGTAAGGGGAACACTCCTCCATTGCTGGTAGGAGTGCAAACTTGTACAGCCACTTTGAAACTTACTATGGCAGTTTCTCAAAAAAATTGGGAACCAATCTACCTCTAGACCCAGCAATACCACTCTTGGGCATCTACCCAAAGGATGCACACTCATACCACAAGTACATTTGCTCAACTATATTCATAGCAGCATTATTCATAATAGCCAGAACCTAGAAACAACCTAGATGCCCTTCAACCAAAGAATGGATAAAGAAAATGTGGTAAAATTACACAATGGAGTGCTACTCAGTGGGAAAAAATGACATTTTGAAATTTGCATGCAAATGGATGGAACTAGAAAAGAATATCCCGAGTGAGGTAACTCAGACCCAGAAAGACAAACATGGTATGTACTCACTCATAAGTGGATATTAGATGTAAAGCAAAGGATAACCAGCTTATAGTCCATGACCCCAGAGAAAATAGGTAACAAGGAAATCCCTAAGAGAGACAGATATACATGGATCCCCCTGAGAAGGGAAAATGGACAAGATCTGAGAAAATTGGGAACATGGGGTGATGTGGGATTCCTGTCTGTATGCTGTGAACACCATTAGTTAATAAAGAAACGGGCTCAGCCTTGCTAGGGTAGAACAGAGCTAGGCAGGGGTGGTGGTGAGGTGGGAGGTGGGAGGTGGGTTGGTGGTGTGGGAGGGTAAACTAAACTGAATGCTGGGAGAAGGAAGGCAGAGTCAGGGGAGAAGCCATGGAGCCACTGCCAGAAACAGACACATTGAATCCTTGCCTATAGGCCACCAGTCTCATGGTAAAATATAAAATGATGGAGATGGGTTAATTTTAGATGTAAGAACTAGCTAGCAATACACTTAAGTAATTGGCCAAGCAGTGATTTAATTAATAGAGTTTCTGTGTAGTTATTTCGGTTCTGGGTGGCCCTGCTGAACAAGTGGCCTTCCTTACAACAATGAGGAGTGGGAGAAGGGACGGTTTGCGGGGAGAGGGAAAGGAGAAAGGAAGAGGGGAGGAGAACATAAGGAAACAGGATGGATGAGAAAGGGGAAGGACAGAGAGGGAGAGTAAGAAAAGAGATCTCTTGATTGAGGGAGCCATTATGTGGATAGCAAGGTTTACTTTTTAATGGCATGTGAACATACTGCTAAACATTTAGGGTTTCCTAATAAGAATATGAGAAGATTAGATTCAAACTCTATACATTTTTAGAGTTGACTCCTTGAATGTTGTTTTTTTTTTATTGTTGTCATATAATAATGACACACACGTATGAGGTAAAGTATGTTTTGATATATGGATATACTATGTACTAATAGCAAGGTATCACTTCATCCATTTTCTTGCTGTTTTTTTTTTCTGAAATGATGTCCTGCTATGTACCCAGACTGTCCTAGAAATCCTGATCTCCCTGCTGCTGCTTCTTGAGTGTTGAGATTACAGGCAGGTACCATCACATTTGACTAACCTTGCATATTTTTCATTTCTTTGTAGCAGAACACTCAAAATCCTCTTTCCTGTTTGAAAAATCCATTCTGCCAACTATAGACACCATGATCATGTTGCTCTCATGAGAGAGGGTGGTTAACCAGGGAGAGTTGGGAGGGAAGCCAGAATCTGGAGATATTGAACAAGGGATACAAGGTTACATTTAAGCAGTAGGATTAAGTTCAGGGGTTCCTTTGAACCCTATATTTTACCCTTTTGTAAAGTTGATACCTGAGGCAGGAATTTGTTTGTGTGCACTGCTTTCTAACATTTTGTTATGTGACTCTGTCCCAGTCTTTATTCTATTTTATTTTATTTTGCTGTTCATGGTGAGTTAGTTGCTTTCAGGAACAAGACCACTGTGAGCATTTTTTGTTGTTGTTTCCTGGCATAGATACAAGAAGTTCTCAAGCGTATATTCTTAGAGATGAAATTACTGGGATACAGATATATACAGGGTCGACTTTCCTCTCCTAAAGTCAACAAACTTCTGCCAACTGGGCACAGATGCATACATTGTTTTTAGTTCTTGTCAAACATTGCTATTATCTGATTTTTGAATTTGCCAATGTGATGTGCACAAAATGATAACCCATGAATTAAAGTTGCATTTACCTCAATGGTAATAAGGCTCAGTATCTTTTGGTAAGTTTGTGGTCATTTTTAAAGTCTCCCCTTTGCTAAAATGTAGGAATCCCTTTGTCAATAGCACAGTGTCTTAACTATTATACTATTAAATATTTGACATTGTCTTCTTTTTCTAGTATATTTGCATGAAGTTTTCAAGTATATGTTTTAAGAGATGAAATGACTAGGTTACAGATATGAGCTCATATTTAATTTTGTTACAAAAAATTAATAAAACAAGAGGTCATGATTTGAAAGAAACAGGGAGGGGTATATAATGGGAAGGCTTGGACAGAGAAAAGGGAAGAGAGAAATTTTGTAATTATATTATAATCACAAAAATAAAGGGAATAATTTTAATAACTTTTAGCAGAAGTATTGCACATGGGCTGACAAGATGACTCAATGGGTAAAGTGCTTGCTGCCAAACCTAACGACCTGAGTTTAATTCTCTGGAATATACCTGTAAGCTGAACCTTGACCTTCAAATGGAAGGATGCCATGGCTTGTGTGTGTGAGCATGCACACACACACACACACACACACACACACATACACACACACACAGAGAGAGAATGATTAAACCCCCTTTTATAACATTTATAACATAGAAAAATCTATTTTTTTAAATTTCTGTTTATGCTCAGTGATCTTGCCAGCCTATCTTATTAGTTCAAATATTTTACGTATAGACCTTCATATAACTGAAAAACATAAAGTACTTGTTTTTTCATACCATTCTAAAGACAAAAGTCTTTAGAAATTCTGGTCTTATTACAGCGATGGCTCATCTAAAATAATACTGCCTAGAGGCTGGGAAGCCGAGTAATGGTGTGGAAACAGCAAGTCTACAAACCTCACTGGTGTATAATAGAAAACTTACTCCTCATCTGTGATTCTTGCCCATATTGGATTGGTTATAGGATCTGCAGATTGTTTTACTTCCAGAATCAAAGCTGGAGAGATTGTTCCCTAATACAGCATTTCCTGGGGGATACGTATGTCAGAATCACATTATGATTCTTAAACACTCTTTCAAAAGCAAGGCATATCACTAACAGTCAATGTCACTAGCCATTAGCTAGGTGTGATTACAGAGTCCTAAATAGGAAGTAGCAGCAAATATGTTGAACAACACTGTCAAAATAAAAGATTCACTCCAGTATTTGCTAACAGAAGGGAGTGTATTTTGAGGACCATGGCTTAGAAGATGAGTTGTGACTTTTTTGGATAATCCATCCTTATCCTTCTATTATTTCTGCTTTCTCCTAATTGACAACATCTCTCATACACAAATATGAACCTCCCTTCCCATCAGTAATCATAAGATTTTTCCAAGACCTTTCCATCCTGCTTTTCTAGCAATGTTCATGCCCTATTTTCTTTCAAGTAGAATTTCTTTCTTTCTTTATATCCTGATGGAGTAATGACTCTTTCATAAACCCTTCACTAAATAAATCTAGCTTTCATAACTGGAATCCCTAAAGCATATATTCTTATACCATCAGACCATTGATTGACTATATACCATTTCGTGTTATTTCAAAGTTGTTCTGTGCATTTAATCTATTTTCTATTGCAGACTGTTAAGGCTGGTCATGTTGGCATATGACTGTAATATCAACACCTGGGAATTGAGGCAGGGGGATCAGTAATTCAAATTCACTCTTAGCTAAATAGTGACTTTGAGGCCAACCTGGGCTACATGAGATCCTGTCACACAAAAGCAAAATAAGGAAGAAAAGGAGGTGGGGGTGGAAAAGGAGGAAGATGAAGAAAAAAATTGAAAAAAAATTAATAGAAAAAATACACAGAATCTTCTACATAATACTTGAAATATATGCTTGTTTCATTATTAAGCGTATCCATTTCCAAGCATATGGAGAATGAAAAATAAATGATAATAGAGAAGGAGTAGCAATGGGCTTTTTGGACATATGAGCTATAAGCTAAGTAGAACATATATTCTGAACAAAATGTATTTTGACTGCAAGAAGTGATAAAGTAGTACCATGTAAAACCAAATGTCCATGTTAATTGCTGATTGTTCTATAGTAGCTACACACCAGTAACTCCCTTTCTGGTCATGCATATACTATTTGAGAAACATAAATAATACTGGTGACTGTTCAGCAGATTATTGACAAAATACAGCTATGGCTAGCCATATGGTCTCCATGGCTCTCTGATAGCACACTTGTTGTTTCCAAGTGCCATCAGTTTATTTATTCTCTTTGTTCTCATCTTTCTAACTACATCTTTAGTAGGCTGTGTAAACTTGTGTAGTCTATGATTCAGAGAGTTCTCTCTCTCCGTTCAATTTATACCTTCTGCCAAATGTTTTAACCCATTACTTTTCACTGAATATTTTAAATAACTAAATTACATGATTTGAAAATCATACTTTGGTCTGTGAGACTTTCTGTTTCTTCTTGCTTGGGATAGCTTGCCAGATGATGGTATCCTTAGAGTCTATTTCACCAAAATGATGTTCTGCCCCCTCAGTCCCAATTGAAGTAGGTGTTTAATCAGTACTATTTTTTTCCTTCATTAAGCTCTCTGGCAGAAACAATGATTTCTTTTGTATGTTTCCAATGTCATCTCCAATGTTCTCTCTATAAACCAAAGTTGGGTACATGGTAAATACTTACTGATGGACTTCTTCCAGTCTTCAATTGGGCATTCTGTGAAGGTGATGACATTATTGGTTCCTTTGAGCCATATAATGTTTTATAGGTATATATACAATTGGGTTTTGTGTGTGTGTGTGTGTGTGTGTTTGTTTTGTACAATAGATACTACAGTTCTTCAAATGCTAGGCAAATGTACTACGAATCAGTTTATCTTCAGGCCTCTTTTTTTTTTACATTTTTATTTTGAGACAGGATTTCATTAAATTACCCAGGCAGGCCTTGAACTCATTATGTAGCCTAAACAGACCTTAAAAAGACAATCTTCATGCCTTCATATCTAATGTAGTAGTACCCTTTTGTGTGCTGGGACCCAGCAGGTCAAGTTCTTAATGGACTGAATTTTAGAAAACTAGTCTCCCCCTCATGTATATTATTCCAAATAGCTACCTTTGGAGTATGTCTAAGAGTGTGCAAACATAAAAGTGCACAGATACAGGGTTGTATTTGGTCAATTCTGAGGTGGTGCGAAAGATTGGAAGTTTAAAAGGGAAAAAAACAAATGCTTATTTTGCTATGGTATGACCACCTGGCACTGTGCCAGAGTCTTTCCATTACTGAAGCTTCTCATTCAGTAATGGAAAATGTCTCTTAAACTTTAATGTGCACAAAATCAATGGAAGATCTTGTTAAAGAAAGTATATCTGGGTAACATTCTTCAAGTTTTTGATTCAGTAGAAGTAAGATGGAGTTGAAAAATTTTCTTTCATCCCACGCTTAGGTGATCAGCTTGCTCCTGGTCTCTGCCAAACTTTGAGAATGACTGTATTATGGCAGCTCTGTGAAGTAGGTATTATTAAACAGATGAGAAACTAGATAAAGAAAACACATTTCTCAACTTTGTGCCTGGCAATCACAAGAATCCACATTCCTTGAATTCTAGGGGACAAGAAACCAGTAAGGTTATACAGAGAAAAATGCAGTTTGTAAATACAGCATAATGCTCTCAAAAATATTATCAAAACATCATCTATTGGATCTAATTCATGCTTCCTTCATCTTCTCTCTGCCATACACAGACCTAATGGTTGTATGAGCTAATGTAGGTATTTCATCTTTAACTTTGTCTTGACATTCAACAATTCTATGACCAAATTGTTTTGTTATGCTTTCCACATGTCCTCAAATAATCACACCCTGTTATTAATGAAGGCTACTTCAATGGGGGATACATTGAAACTTTAGTTCAGCATAAAAACCATGAGTCAACTCCACAAATCATTTGTATCTTTCTTATGAAGGGGTTGTTTGTCACTTGCTTCTCAATTTCCACATTGCTAATAAAAATCATACTGAACGGCACTGATACATAATTTCATTATCAGTAATATAGACATCAACTTGATGTTGACTTCTCTAGTTTTGAAACTGTATGAAGATCTATATTCTTTTTTATTCTTCTCTCTACAATACATCTTGACTGTAGTTTTCCCTCCCTCCACTCCTCGCAGTGCTTTATCTAATCTCTTCCCCAGATCTACTCCTTCTCCACTTCCCTTCAGAAAAAAAACAGGCCTACCAAAAATATAAATCAAATATGGAATAACAAGTTACAATAAGACTAGGAACAAACCTTCATTCATATCAGGGCTGGCAGAGGAAACCCAGTAGAGGGAAAAGGGTTCAAAAAGCAGTTGAAAAAGTCCAAGATACCCCTTACTCCCACTATTAAAAGTCCCCCCAAAAACCAAACTAACAACCACGAGATATGCACAGAGGACCTAGCACAGACCCATGAAGGCTATGTGATTGCCAGTTCAGTCTCTATGAACTTCTATGAGCCCTGCTTATTCTGTGGGCTGTGTTCTCTGTTTCCTAAAATTCTTCTTTTCCCTCTTCTGTGGTATTCACCAACCTCCAAGGGGAGGAATCTGATGGAGATCTCCAATTAGGGCTCTCTTTCTGTATAATGATTGACTGTGAGTCTCTGTATCTGCTCTTATCAACTGGCAGAGAATGTCTAATGACATTAAGCAAGGTACTGATCTCTGAGTATAATAGAACATCATTAAAATCATTTTATTGATTCATTTTCTGTTAGGTTTCTGGGCTATTGAGCCCCTGGTTCCTGGACATCCAGACAGTGTTACATATGGGCTCCTTCTTAAGGCACGGGCCTCAAATTAGGCCAGTATTATTTGGCTGCTCCTACAAGTTCTATGCTTTCATTACCTCAGCACACTTTGCAGGCAGGATAGATTATAGATAGAAGGTTTTGTGATTGGTTTGATGTTCTAGTTATATCATAGGAAGTTACTTTGTTAGAGATGGTTTAGCCATTAAAGGCTAGGCTCACAAATATATA
>NW_026068166.1:1154492-1225013 GCF_014885135.2 Alexandromys fortis | reverse complement strand
TTATAGTCTCAAAACTGCTTGAAAATCTTTAATATTTCAATTATATTTTCACAAAGATATATTTCATATAGCTAGGTGATCTTCAAACACTTCAAAAACCTACAGAATATGGCATTTAAATATTTTAATAACTTCGAATTCTGTTGAATTGAGACATGACTGTATCTGGTAGCACCAATCTACCCCCAAGAGAATGATGGGCACCAAAGACACTCCATATAGAACTTGTTTGCCTCTTGGTGAAACTGGCCTATTGGGCAAAGAAGTACTCTTGCCTCAACTGCTGACAGTAAGTATGTTGTCCAATCTGGACAAGCAGCATACAAGGAAAAATGACTGCTGAACCTTGCTAAGATAGGGTAGGACAGTCTTTCAAATTTTCCTCCTGAAAATGGTCTGTCAGATATTTTAGGCTTATAGCCAAAGCTGGTTTCCCCAAGGTTGCAGAGAGATTTTTGGTATCTGTCCAGGCAACCAGCTGTTTCTGTCATTTCTTACATCCTTGGGAAGTTGATTGCTTGAACTTCCTGCTTACTCAGGTAATGTTATTTTCCTTTTCAGGCCTTTTTTCAGTTTGAAGACTAGATAGTCACAGTTATAATTCTCTCATATTGTACCTAGGGAATATTAGGTACAAGACTTAGACTCTTTGGCATAAGACAGCTATTAGAATAATCTCTGTTATTTCCCAATTACATATGACCTGGATATTTAGAATATGTTTCTTGCTTGATGTTGTTCTTTTTGGCTGTAGTTTCATCTTTGCTTATGTTATTACCTTCTCTTTCTTCTGCACAATATTTGATAGTTGTTTTTATTGTATATAGTTTTATGTTAGGATTACAACCTTTTTATTTAGAAAAAAAGGGGAGCATTGTAGGGTTTCAATCCCTTTAGTCAATGGCTTTTGGGGATTAAGAATCCTCAGGTATAGTTTTCTCTGTTGGTATAACAATTTATAAGCTTAGGGAGAAAGTCTCTCCTTCTCTTGTTCTCATGCTCTCTTGGGAGGTCATAGCAGAGCAGGTGGCTTGTTCTTCAACCCTGGACAAAATGACTGGATGAGGGGAGGTGGATCAGAAGTGGCATCTAAGCTGTTCTGTATTGGTGAGTTTTTACCCCTATTTTATACCTAAATAAATTCTTGGGAATCCTTAACAGACTCTGGTGGCTTCTTGTAACATGAGCTTTCATCAGTAACCATGGTTATCATAAATGCTGTCTTAATTTTCCTCTAAGATTAAGGTTTAATCTTACTTAATCATCTAAAATACATGTAATTTTGATACATAAAAAATGAGGAAAGTTCTAACTGAAGGTCATTCTATAAACTACTTACTATATTCTCCACAAAAATGTCAGTGCTATAAAAGATGAGAGAGAGAGAGAGAGAGAGAGAGAGAGAGAGAGAGAGAGAGAGAGAGACTACAGATAGAAAAAAGTGAGGCATATGATCCTAGAATGGATGTTTTCTTACTTTTTAGTTTAAAAGATATTGAGAGAAGTGATATGTTTTGTAATATGAACTGCTTAATAATAAAAAATCACACCACTTTTATTTCCTAAGTATTATGTTCCTGTAGTCAATATTCTTTTATTTATATATATATATGTATATGCAATTCTTTATTGTTAATGTATCCACAAAAGTTTACAATTCTTAAAGCAATGATTTTAAATGGTGGAGTCCTCAAGAGGTGATTAGACCATGAGTGCTCAGCATTCATGAATGGATTAATGTTATTGCAAGAGCAAGTTAATTATAGAAGGAGGGCTTTCATACAAAAAGTTGAGCTTGGTGGTGCTCTTTTCACCTCCTGCACATGTGCCATTTATTTATTTATTTATTAAAGATTTCTGTCTCTTCCCCACCGCCGCCTCCCCTTTCCCTCCCCCTCCCCCAATCAAGTCCCCCTCCCTCGTTAGCCCAAAGAGCAATCAGGGTTCCCTTCCCTGTGGTAAGTCCAAGGACCACCCACCTCCATCCAGGTCTAGGAAGGTGAGCATCCACGAAACTGCCTAGGCTCCCACGAAACCAATAGGTACAGTAGGATCAAAAACCCATTGCCATTGTTCTTGAGGTCTCAGTAGTCCTCATTGTCCACTATGTTCAGCGAGACCGGTTTTAACCCGGGCTTTTTCAGACCCAGGCCAGCTGGCCTTGGTGAGTTTCCGATAGAACATCCCCATTGTCTCAGTGTATGGGTGCACCCCTCGCGGTCCTGAGTTCCTTGCTTGTGCTCTCTCTCCTTCTGCTTCTGATTTGGACCTTGAGATTTCAGACCGGTGCTCCATTGTGGGTCTCTGTCTCTGTCTCCTTTCATCGCCTGATGAAGGTTAATATTCAGGAGGAAGCCTATATGATTTTCTTTGGGTTCTCCTTCTTATTTAGCTTCTCTAAGAACCCGAATTATAGGCTCAATGTCCTTTATTTATGGCTAGAAACCAAATATGAGTGAGTACATCCCATGTTCCTCTTTTTGGGTCTGGCTTACCTCACTCAGGATGGTGTTTTCTATTTCCATCCATTTGCCTGCAAACTTCAAGAAGTCCTTGTTTTTTTACTGCTGAGTAGTACTCTAATATGTATATATTCCATACTTTCTTCATCCATTCTTCAATTGAAGGGCATCTAGGTTGTTTCCAGGTTCTGGCTATTACAAACAATGCTGCTCTAAACATAGTAGAGCATATACTTTTGTTGTGTGATAAGGCCTCTCTTGGGTATATTCCCAAGAGTGGTATTGCTGGGTCCAGGGGTAGGTTGATCCCGAATTTCCTGAGAAACCTCCACACTGCTTTCCAGAGTGGTTGCATAAGTTTGCATTCCCACCAGCAATGGATGAGTGTACCCCTTTCTCCACAACCTCTCCAGCAAATGCTATCATTGGTGTTTTTGATTTTCGCCATTCTGACAGGTGTAAGATGTTATCTTAAAGTTGTCTTGATTTGCATTTCCCTGATCGCTAAGGAAGTTGAGCATGACCTTAAGTGTCTTTTGGCCATTTGAATTTCTTCTGTTGAGAGATCTCTGTTCAACTCAGTGCTCCATTTTATAATTGGGTTGATTAGCCTTTTACGGTCTAGTTTCTTGAGTTCTTTATATATTTTGGAGATCAGACCTTTGTCAGTTGCGGGGTTGGTGAAGATCTCCCAGTCAGTGGGTTGCCTTTCTGTGGATTAAAGACCTCAATATCAATCCAAACACACTGAACCTGATTGAAGAGAAAGTGGGAAGTACTCTACAACACGTGGGACCACTTCCTACATATAACCCCAGTAGCACAGACAAACAGTGTAGAGCAACATTGAATAAATGGGACCTCCTGAGACTGAGAAGCTTCTGTAAAGCACAGGACACTGTTGCACATGTGCCTTTTGCACACCAGGCTTCCAACATGAGATGACATAGCAAGAAGATTCTCTGTAGCTGTCATCTTGGGATTTTGTATTTCTCAACCTCCACAGTGCTGAGAAATTTCTATTCATTCTTAATTACACAGCCTGTGCTATTCTGTTTTAGCAACACAAAACAAATTAAGAAACTGACCAGGTTAATCATGTTACATTCCCACCTGGCTATCTAATCAATTAACAGTAGTCCCTATGATGCTGGCATTCTAGAGACAGTTCTGGAGTGTTCTAGAGGCTGTAGAAGCGGGAACTTCTGACTGTCTGGAGCACCTCCACATAGGCTTAGAATTGAAGGAGGTGGCTTAACACCTTTCTTGATATTTTGTTGCCTAGATTTGGACTGGGATGATCATTTAGTGCCTGTCCTAGAGACCTAGTGATGTAAGAGGAAAATCAAAAGCCAAGTGAAGAAACTCTTTTTCTTAAAAAAGGTGGCCTTCCTGTGCTCTATCTGCGAGAATAGTATACACAATATCTTATATTATATTAGGTCATATTAATTCTTGAAATTGGAATAGTATTTTGTTGAGCAAACGTTTTTACAATTAGCCTGTTCAACAATCTTGTGGAATGGATGTTCTTATCCACATTCCACTTAAGAGGAACTGCCCATAAATACATCAAGTGAGTGTCTAACCATTGCGTTTAGATTTCAGGACCTCTTGTAAGCAGAGCCTCGAGTGGAGATTCTTATTCAAGTGGTTCATAGAGAAGATGCTGTCAAGAGAAGGGGAAGAAGGGAGACAGGATAGGCCAGGGGAAAAAAGTTAGGCAAGGATGCAATGTAGGCTTCAGGCTGACTTCAGCCTGATGTTAAGAACGCCTGTGAGCACAGAAGTGGTAGAGCATCAGCAAGAAATTGTTTCAGATGGTTAACCTTTTGTACCTTTGTGCCAGTCATTGCTCAGCAGCTATCCCTCTGAGGTGGAGAGGGTCGTTATCCTCATCTATTGGGAGAAGGATTTCTCATCTTCCTGAGAGCAATTTGGGGATGGGGGGGAATCTGTGAATAGAGAGCTGCCTACACTTTCAACAGCTGGACATGTCTACCAGTCAGAGGAAAAAGATCTGGGTTGCGATCAGTACCATCTGCTGCTCAGTGTTAGTGGAGCCTTGGGATTGAAACTCAAGGCTTCTGTCCCTGCATCACATGGAGTATCTCCCTGCACACTTCAGTAGAAGACCCAAATAAAGCCCTTCAGGAAACCCGGACAGCGATTCTGGTAGGTAGGGAGAGAAGACCTAAAAGGTCTTCAAAAGTGCTAGTATTATATAAAAAAAAGAAAGAGTAAAATTTAAGTCACTGGCAAGTTAGCTCAGCAGGTGAAGATGCCTGCCACCAAGACTGATGACCTCAGTTCAATCTCCAGGATCCACATGGTAAGAGAGAACTGACTCCTACAAGCAGTTCTCTGATCTCCACATACATACATGACTCACCACATACATACATTCACACATGCACACAGAGCACAAAGAATGCATAAATGTAATTTTTAAAATAGTGTAATTTCAAATATTCTATGTGTGACAATAATCTTCCTGGAAATGGGAGGAAGCAGTAATTGGTGATAATGTGGTTCCTATAAGCATTTCAAACATCTTGTATACAATGCCTGACTCAATGTCTCAGTTTTGTCACCTGTTTTCAACCCAAATCTGCTTTTAAGAAAATGATAAAAATTAGTTACCCTTTGCTATAACATTCTCAATAACTTTACACGGCCCTCTTTCCCTCTTCTGTGACCTCAGGATAATTGTCTTTTTCTCCCAAGAAGAAACGCGAAGCGTGTGGAGAGCCTGCTGGCCTGTTCGCTGATTTATGGGTCAAGTCTCCAGTTATTACAGACGAAATTTGAAAGTCTCTGATTAAGAAACCCTGCTGATTTAAGGATCTTGCTAGAAATATGTGCATAATGAATTATCTACAGACAATAATTCAGATTGTCCCTGTGTGACTTAGATCACCCAATTTTATTAAATTATCCATTTTCCTTGAGTTTCTTCGGTCTACACAACATGTAATAGTATAAGCAGTTTAAATGAAAATGATTTTACTCCAGAAAAACATTGACTCCCAAAGTTAAGCTAATTCTCACAAGATCAGTGCATGTGTGTGACTCACAGGAATATTTATTTCCTGGAAACTCTGCTTCCGATGGGCTTGAGCCCTTCTCATATTTAAAGCATTTTGGGGAAAAGACGAGCATTTTTCTTGTGACTGGTGATAGAAAGAAGCAAAATAGAAGTAAACTATTTCTTAATGTTGGAACCCGCAGTCACTGGCGTCCATTTTTAGCACTCACGTGGGCCAGACAAAGCCTTAGTTAAGAGAATATGTCACCCTTAAATATGTTGGTTTATTTAACAGTGGAACAAGCAGATATATAAAGAATGGAACTCTACCACTGAGAACACAGAGAGGCTTATTTCTTTCTCTCTTTTACTTTTTTTCATTTGTCTTCTTTATTTATTTTACATTGCAACCATAGATTCCCCTCCTTCCTCTCCTCTCATTCCCTCCCCCCTCATGCACTGCTCTGTCTCCATTCAGAAGGGGTAAGGCCTCCCATAGGAATCAACAAAGTGTGGCATGTCAAGTTGAGGCAGGACCAAGTTCTTCTCCCCTGTGTCAAGGGTGAACAAGGCATTCCACCACAGGGAATAGGTTCCAAAAAGCCAGCTCATGCATCAGGGACAGGTCCTGGTCCCACTGCTAGGAGCCCCACAAAAGACCAAGCTACACAACTGTCTCTCAGATATAGAGGGCCTATGTCGAGCCCATGCTGGCTCCCTACCTGTCCGTCCAGAGCTCATAAGCTCCTACAAACTCAGGTCAGCTGTCTCTGGGAGTTTCCTCATCATGATCTTGAATCCCCCCTTACTCATATAATTCCCTCATCTGTTCTTCAATTGGACTCCCAGAGCTCAGACCAGTGCTTAGCTGTGGATCTCTGCATTTACATTTATAAGGTATTAGACAAAGGCTCCACGATGACAATTAGGGTAGTCACCAATCTGATTACAGGGCATGGCCATTTTAGGCACCCTCACTACTATTGGTAGGAGTGTTAGCTGGGGTCATCCCTATGGATTCCTGGGAGTTTCATTTATTAAGGGAAAGAATATGGTATCCCTCTGACTGCCAGAACAGTTGCATAAAATATTTGATAAAGGAGATGCCACAAGCAGGCCAAAGGGTTTTGCCTAGCTTTTATATTCTCTTCAGGTGGACCCAGGGTTAGGAATGGCATAGGATTAAAATGCTTAATCAGTATCTGCATTTATCCAGGAACCTGATTGTGGTCTATTTGCAAAGAGCCGGCTGCAAAAGTTAGGAGGAAGAACAGTCAGCTTTGTGCTGGGCCTTCCCTCTGCTGTCAGTGTAAGTAGCTGTGGGTAGGTGACACTTTCTTTATTAGGGAAAAACGATGCTGATTCTGCTAAGAGGTCATTTCTGATTTGGTAGCTCTGTATCCTTTTCCTTCTTTTGTTCTAATTCCTCCGAGCCCCCTATGAGCTCCCATTTCCTTCCTCTGCCTCTGACCCACATCCATCCTTTACTTCTCTGTCTGCCATAAAATCCTCATAAAGGCCTTTTGTTTTGGGTGATGGTATTAGTTTATTTTCCAGCTGTTGATAAAATACCCTGACAAAAGCAATTTAAGGAAGCATCTATTTTTGGCTCGCGATCTGATGGTGGTACAGCCCACCATGGACAGGAAGTCAAGTCAGCAAGAGCTTGAGCCTGCTGGCTGCATTTCATTCACGGTCTGGAAGAAGAGGGCAATAAACGCTCCTGGGCTTAGCTCATTTTCTCTTTCTCATACAATCTTGGATCCCAGCCTAGGAACCTGTATCACCCAGAGTGAGTGGGGCATGCCCACAGGCCCGTCTCCCTAGTGAATCTAGGTCGGATCAGGGTGATGCCTGATTCTATCACAGCACTTCCTCTCCAGTTATGTCACTGGGCTGCAGTTATTATGAAGCAGGGCCCTTGGCTGGGGCAGTATCTCAGTGGTAGAGGGCTTGCCTCATGTGACATATACATCTTATATTCCATCCCAGCGCCTCCTCTGCCAAAAAAAAAAAAAAAAAAAAAAAAAAAAAAAAAAAAAAAAAAGAACCTTGGTGTTTGTCACTGGAAAGCGAGCTTCTCTGATGAAGTTCCATTGCTAGTCATATTCGGCAGAGTAGAACATGCTCTGATCTCAGATTTGCACTTCCTGCTTTGGAAATGCGAGAAAGCAAGTCTCCATTTGAAGCTCCTGAGGGCAAAGTCTGAAATAAGCAGAAGTAGTAGCCTAGGACACTACCAAAGACATGAACAATCCCCTTAGTTATAGAAGATTTAAGAATGTACCACATAACACCACCATTTGCAGGCCAGAAGTAGTAGACAGTAGCAATTTTGGATATTTTTTTTTTTTGATTTTTCGAGACAGGGTTTCTCTGTAGCTTTTTTGGTTCCTATCCTGGAACTAGCTCTTGTAGATCAGGCTGGCCTCGAACTCACAGAGATCCGCCTGCCTCTGCCTCCCGAGTGCTGGGATTAAAGGTGTGCGCCACCATCGCCCGGCTCATTTGCGATCTTAAAGGAGATCTACATGATGCCTAGCTATCTGTAGAGCCAGCTACAGCAATCCTTCCTCCAGCCAGCTGAGGAAAGCTGGGGCAGAGTGTGTTTGTTTAAAAACCTCTTGCTAACAAACGCATCCATATCACATGTCCCAGATTTACTGGGCTGTTTTTCTGTGAATCCTTCTGACTATATTTCTGCTCATTGTCACTTATAGCCTGCTCTTTCTGCTGTACCATTTGCCACTCCTCTCCCACAGTAAATTTTCTCATATTCTCTCTCAAGTGGAATTACTCTTTCTCCCAGAGGGAAAGTATCGTATTGGGAAGTGGAGCAAGCCTCCATATGTATTCTCACGCTTCCTTTATTTCTGGGGGGACTTCCAAAGTGCACCTACACTACTCTTGACATTTCCCCAATTTTGCTATCTTCCCATTTCATGAGTACCCTAAGTTCATGACCATCAGACCCTAGACATCCTCTGAACCCAGCTGCTTATCTAGATATCAGCCATTCTTTGCATTTCAAGCTGTGAGCCTTCTGTTCTTTTGTGGTCATCCTCTGCAGCCTCCATTCATTCACCACATGACCTTCTGGGCCACGGGACTCTTAGAACTGTACCATTTCTGACATTCAGTGTTCACAGAGCCTACTCTGATCACAGTCTTCTTAACATTCTCATTCTGTGTGGAGTAGCTCTTACAGGTACTGGTTAAAATTAAGAGACCTCTTCTCTCTTTAGCCACTAATGTCTTGCAATGATGCTATCCCTGTTTCGTACTCTCTAGTATATATTGCTTATGTTTTGTGGTCTTCCATGGTATCTAAGGCTACTTCCATGTTTTGATCGTTAACTTGGTCTTCGCTTTCCACAATGACTATTTCAAACCAATTCTATTCGTATGATATCTCCAGTGTTTTGCTTGCCTCTCCAGTCTCTGCATAGGGTGCCTCTTTCACTGGTAAGAAAGGCCATCAGGTGGAAGCCCCTAATATTTTTGATTTACAGGTCTGCAAACATTTCTGTATCCTTTTCCTCTTTGTGAGTAATCCTATATTTCTTTAGCCCATTTACCATATCTGGGTTTCTATCCATTTTCTTCCATCCATCCATTCATTTTCTCTAGCACCCTTTCCTCTCCCCTTTCTCTTCGCTATCCTTCTCATACAGAGTGATGGGTTTTCATTAAGGCATTTTCAGGTCACGAAAGCTTGTCCTAATTCATCTCCACCCCCAACTGTCTTTCCTTGTGTTACCTGCAGGATTCTGGCTGACACTCTTCCTTCTCCAAACTATACTTCCCTAGTTTCAAAAAGCCTTCCTCATTCCATCTTCTCATTTACTTATTTATTCTCTCTCTCTTCGATTCCCTCTCATTCTTCAAGGTGAAACTTGAAAGACAAGGGATTGTACATACTCGTACTTTACTCATTTCCCACCTAGAAAGCACTGCTTGAACCTTTACAGTTCTCATCATACAGTTCGGGCTGAAATCACAATAATTTCCCTTTCCTTCCATGCGAAGGCAAGAACCCAGGACTGAGTATGTCAGTCAAGTGCTCTGCCACTGAGCTACATCCTGGGCTCCTCTGTATTTGTTGTAAAAGCCAATGGACTCCATATAGCTACCAGTACTTGTTCTCTTGGTATCATCCTCTTAGTGTTGCAAAATTATCTGGCCTAGGTCAGTAAAACAAACCACTTCAGGTTTAGTCATTTTCTGGCTACTCATTTGCAGTTGCATATTCAGCCTCCACTTTGAACATGGACAATTCTCATCACGATGCCCTGGACAATCTATTGCTCTACAAATGCCATGTCCATGGCTCCATCTTCTCTGATAGTGTGTTCACATGATTATTTCCTTTATACTTAATTCTGTACTGACTGTTCATTTCATTCCGGATCATTTCCAACCACAAGACTGTATCCAGCACTTAAATATACTACCACAATTTCAGCTGGTTTTTATTAAGTACTTGTCAAATACAATCTGGTTAACTAACCAGAGTTCAGAGGTAGTTGACCTAGAATAAGAAAATTTCCAGTACCAGCTTGTTCTACAACTCATATTTATTGGCTTAATGATGTTTATTTATATGGGCCAGTTTTGATTTACTGAATGAAAGTTGAAATTGTATCCAGAAAAATCTGTTAACATTTTAAAAACCACTTGAGATTCTTCAGTGCAAATGAACATAATAAAGCTTATGCACAATAAGCAGAGAAGCCTGAAACTTATTTTGGGTTACCCAGGGGGCATTCTGTGATATTATTCTGATTCAAGGCAGCTCAAAGATAGATTTAAGAAAATGCATTTTGTGGTTATCCTCCAACAACAACAGCCGCCATAACCATCTAATAAAGTGTGCTTTGGATGCAGAATGAGTATGTGATTGGAATATTGTGAATCCGCTTTGCATATAGCCAGTTGCTCTCAGAGTGAGTTACAATGTGCTGTATGTCAAGTGAATGGTAAAATGAGTATATTCATTCATTGCACAATTACTAAATCTCTTACAGAAGGAGAGGAAAGTTTAAAACCAAGGCCAGCTGGACTACGACTGAAAAACCATGGGATAAAACCGGACTCTCTGAATATGGCGGACAATGAGGGCTGCTGAGAAGCCAAGGACAATGCCACTGGGTTTTGATCCTACTTCATGTTCTGGCTTTGTGGGAGCCTAGCCAGTTTGGATGTCCACCTTCCTAGACCAGGATGGAGCGGGGAGGACTTTGGACTTTCCACAGGGCAGGGAACCCTGACTGCCCCTCAGACTGGAGAGGGAGGGGGAGAGGAGTGGGGGGGAGGGGGAGAGGAGAGGGAGGAGGGGGGAAAAGGGAGACGGGGAGGGAAATGGGAGGCGGGGAGGAGGCGGAAATCTTTTTTTTCAATAAAAAAATTATATTTAAAAAAAATCTTTAAGCTTATATTTCAGGTTGCCAAATATGAATTTAATAAAAAACATGTTACCTTGGTCCACTGAATGAGACTCCTTAGATACTCTTTCCAGATGACAGTCTCACAAAACATGTTTAGCAAGAGGAGCAACACACTTGGAAAGTGCCTATCAAAGGGATTTAATCATAGTTATAAAGACTCCGAGGGTGAGACTTGGTAGCACAATTCTGCCCTATTCACCACCACAGATTTATTTAATATATTCTGCACGGCGATGCTTCACCTAGCAGTGAGAATGCTTGATTTGGGCATTAGGATGTTTCTGATCCCCCAGGAAGCTTTTCTGCCTCAACAGGTCATAAGCTTCCTTGACTGCCTTTGATGAAGTCATTTGTCTTAGTGCCAGCAGCAGGGTGTCGAGAGTGCGCATGTGGGAAGGTGTGCAGTGGATTCCACACGCTTTTGTGCCGTTAGAAGATTAGTATTGAGCTTGGAGGAGATTTAATATATCCTTTCGCACAAAGCTGCTGAATGGCCTTTCTAGAAACAATGAGTTAGAGAAATAAGAGGACATTCTTTCATGTTAGCTCCTTGCTACTTCTAGAGGATGCTTTAGTCAGGTCAGACTGTGAAATTATTTCCAGCGTGTATTGCACCCACACGACGAAAAGCCTTGCTTGGAAATTCACCCCGGGATGTCTACTTATTTGTGGTGTGCACCTCTGGTCAGCACCTGAAAAAGACATGGAATTCATGCTAAACCACTCACATAATGCTAACAGCACACTACCTGGATCCTTCAGCTTTTGCCAATCATGCAAGGAGCATTTCTAAAGCATGGGGGGGGGGCTTTAAAACAACCTTGAGTTATAAATAGCATAATTCAAATAATTCAATGGGCCTTTTGTGCAGTTTTTATTTTTTTTTAGTCTAGACTGCCTCCTCCAGTTTCTGCTCATCAGTCTGAAGTCAGTTGGAAGGTCACCAGATAGCTGGATGATCCAATAGACACTCATTTTCACGGCTGGCAGTTGGCTGGTAGCCGGTTAACTGTGGAATCCTCTTGCTCTCCAAAAGTCTGACTAAGTTTCAGTTCCATGGTGGGCTCAGTATCTCAAACAAAAACATAGGGAATCCCTCAATATGCAAGGGCTTTCAAGCCTTTGTTAGGGTTTCATTAACTTTTATCCCAGCTGCAAGACACAAATGCAGAGGGTGGAGGAAAACACTCCGTCCACATTTAGGCTGGGGAAATGGGAAAGGTTAATATGGCACGGTGGTGATATGGACAATTAGGGCAAAATTTTCAATTTATCATAAGGCCATTTGAAATTTGTATGCTTTCACATGTGTTAATCCGCACTGCAGCCATGTGAGGCAGAAACAATGTTCCTATTTCACAGCTGAATAAGCTGGCTCCCAGAATTGAAGGGCTTAACCAAATAACAAACAACAGCATTCTTGTCCTTACACTGCAGCAGCCTAAACTGCAAAAATAGAGAAAGCTGGTTACATTGCTACGTCGAAAAAAAAAAAAAAAAGCACAGTTTCAGTCTCAGCAATTCAGAACTTTTTTTGGTTGTTTGGTTTTGGTTTTGCTTGTATATCAGGCAGATCCTCAAAAGCAATCAGATTTACCTCAGAAATTGCTGTAATGCTTGACTCTAGATTCTCCTAGCAGTTCCGACTCAGTCAGTCTGCTGGGGAACAGGAATCAATCTGTATTTTTTTTGGTTTTGCCCATTTTACATTTGTTGGGGCTCTGATTTGCTTTCTGTGTAAGGATCTTATTGTTTCCCTGACTGGTCCTTTTGGCTCAGCGTCTCGAATCTTGGGAATACAGACCTGCGCTTCAGGGATTTTCATGTTCTACAGATAATTCCAGGAATCCTGATGCAAGTGTCTTAAGCGCCATAAGTCAAGAAACACCAACTTATACAGATTTAATATCACTTTGCCTGGTGCCAGCATGACACACTTCCTGTCCTAGAAAAAAAATCACAAACAATTCCTTTGGTCAGCTTTCCAAATACCCGTGTTACCAGCATCTAGACAAGGATTTAATTGTCCCACGTTACTGTTTTGCTTCTCAAAATATCCCAAAATACTGATAGAAAGAAAAGACCCTCACAAGGCTACTATGAATATTAAAAACAGAACATAGGAAACACTGAGTGCAGGGCCTAGAAGAACCTCAGCAAATATCCCTTCTCCAGGACCAATTAGAGAGATGAGTCTACAAGGCAGAAAAAATATTTCTGCAAGGTATTGCAGAATTGCACTGTCAGACTCGTAAGTGAGAAATGATGGTCCAATATTTATCAGTGCTTCAAAGGGCCCATGCATCTGTTTGAGGGGAAAAAAAAAACCAACTCTATCAGATTCTTCAGATGCCTACGAATCATGACTGGAAAGAGTGACAGGCCTGGTAGGTAACAGCTGTTGTCCTTAGAGACCAACTCTATGCATAAAAGGCACAGAAGGGCCGGTCATGCCTCACCCCCTTCAGTATTTTCCAAATTACTGCAAACTTTTGGTGTCAGCACTATCGTCTGTACATCCCCAGACAATGACACGATGTATAGTGATCCTATATTAAGACTTAGCCTTACTCCAATGAATTGCGTCCATGTGGGTAAAATCCCTGTAAAACATTTGTTTATAGTAATGTATAGGAAGTCTCTAAAATATGGCATGCAGTGTATTATTTTCGGGTCCTCTGGGACTTTGATCTGAAGCTTTTGTATTAAAGTGGTGAGCAAATGGCTTGTTTCCTGCAGTTTTCTGATTTCAATGCTTCCTTCTTGGCTTTTGGTTTCTTTGTCCATTATCTCTTTGTCCAGCCTGTTTTCATTTCTGTTCTTCATAACGACTTGGGAAATTCGTAGATTTCGTTCTCTGTTCCTTTTATCATTTCCCCCCTCCAAATAAAACAGTGCCCTTTCTTATCTAAACAATCGGAAAGAAATTTATAATATATGTCTTTGATTTTCCGGAATGTGGATCTCTGTCGGTGATTGTCATCTCTACCAGTAGATGGAGCACATCTCTTATGCTAAATCAGGATGCAGCTCCTAGGATGGGGAAGTTTTTCCTGCCTGTCAGGACTCCCCTACTCCACTCCCTGCTGCAGTGAAATAGTAGTTGGAAGCTGGTATAATACAAAGCAAACCATCTAATCTCGACTGCACTGCAGCATATACTTTTCTGACTCGTGTCAGAAATGCAGGTCTTGAGAGCAGGTGGTCTAGATATACGGTAGCTAGGAAATAATGAGAAATTTGTGCATGCATGCAGGCGTGTGTGCTCGGGGCTCTGTTGCAGGCCTGGAAGCCTTGTATTCTTTCTCCTCTTCTCTTCCTTTCTCCTCCTCATTCTTTCTTTTTTGATGGTCAGACTGCACCTTTCTACTTTTTTCTTTTGTTAGCAAGGCTAACGAGGTACGAACACACCGGCACAGGACCCCAAATAAACTTACATTTTCGTAGAGCCGGGTGGAAGAGGAACATCACCTGCTACTGAAAGTAATAGGACTCAGGCTAAAGAAAGGGGATCACAATGGGACATGGGACAGCCCTTGGCATTTGATTAGACTTTTGTCATAGCTGTTGTCATTGACATTGCTGTTACAAAAATGTCATTCCTTAATGATGGGCACTGGGCTTAAAGACTTTCCAGATTTTGCTTTAACTAAAGGTGCCAAAAATTGCTGTCAAACAGCTGAATCCATCTTTTTCATCAAATCAGCCAGCTGTTTTAACTTTGTGTTTGGAAGGGAAGATGCAAGCCTCAGCTTTTGAATGAATTTGTTCCGTATGTTGCCTGCTGTAGCATCGTGTATATTTGATTTCTTCCTACATTGTTAGATATTCCAAAGGTCCGTTAGGATCAACTGGGTAGGGGGAAAATGTCCAACAGATTCCTGGGTCCTGTGGCACTAAAATTGTTTCGCTTACAGTTTGAGAATTTGCATTTTAATAACTTCCCCCAAGTGAGCGTCTTAGACCGATGTTTGAGAAAATAAGACAAAAGATAATGATCTTCATTCTCTGTGGCATCTCACCTGCTTTCACTGGGCCTCCTTCACTTTCCACGTCGACCCGGGGTTGGCAAAGCTAGGGTTCCTTGTGAACCTCAGGGTTGGGAATCAATCAAGGCAAATTATTTCCTTGACTTGAACGTGAAGACTGAAATTTCCTTGTGTAGCAGCAATGGAACATGTTTTGCCTGTGCTAATCATTCATCAATAATCCCTGCACTAGCGTGGGGCAGGGGATCCAGAAGTGTCAGTCAACCTACATTATGTAGAAAGACCTATCTTAATCAAGTAAACTAACAACCAATGACAAATGGCTCATTTGAACAAACTTTTACTTGGATGAAACCAAACACTTGCTTCTGTGATAAAGAAAGAAGGATGTCTATTTTGAAACTTTAGAAGGACCACGAACTAGCTTCTCATGGGAGATAAATGGGATAAAAAGACATTATATCCAACTTCTTTTGTTCCATATATATTTGAAGATCCTAATATTTATCATCTATGATCAGAAATGCCATGGATAAGAATGAATAGGAATATTAGTATAAAAAGGTAAAGATTTGTCTAACTCCAAATAGCTTTAGTTTTAAGAATTTTTGAGGCAGACTTCTTGATATAACCTGATAGGAATTCTCCATTTTTCTTTAGTATTAGAATCCTATGATTTCAAAGGCTCCTAAAAATACTTCTATAAAAGATCACATTTCTCATATTCTCTTGTAAGTAAGTTGTGGCTTTGTAACTGTGGAATACGTTGTTTTTTTTTTTTTTAATGCGGTAGGATGTCTGGGACAGATGCTAAAAGATGACACTGTCTTGCTTGGCAAGGATCTTCCCCTGCCCTTTTCATATGGTTCCTTCCTACTTCACATGTGAGACGTGAGGGCTAGAATTTGAGTCCTGTGCAGAACGGGGCAATGAGGAGGAGGAAAACCAGTGCTCAGGGTGGCAAAAACCAAACAACAGAACGTGGGTTTCTCGTGTGTGTGTGCTATTACCACCCCAGCACCAATCAGACTACCTGCATACTCTATGTGAAACAAAAGAAGAGGTCATACCTGCAATCAGTTTTTGGAGCTTGACATTTTATATGTGATTGAAACTAGATCGAGCTGATACAAATGTAAAGCTTCCGTTACACACTACGGAGATTCTCAAACTATAGCCGTTATCCGGAAGCTAGAAGAATTTACAGCTCAGACTGTTGAACCCTACCTCCGGGGTTTTAGTTCATAACTTTGGGGTGTGACCTGAAGATTGGCCTTGCTCAAAATCTCAGGTTGTTGGTCCCAGGACTACACTTTGAAAAGTACTCTTTTTTATCATGATCACTTAAATTGGAAGTCAGGCTCCTATTCTATTCCTTTTGGATCAGCGTATGCCAACTGATTTCACCCCCTTCAAATGATACTGTATAATCATTCTCCCTGCCTTAATACAGTTCATAAATACGGTATAGTCCGTTCACTTTTAAACTATGGCACGTAAGAATAGTGCCGCATCTGTGGTCCCTCAGTCTGCTTCACTTCTCCCTGCAGCATTCATTTATCCTCCATCTCTCAACCAAAATGTACAACTTTCAGAAGCCCCATTTATTTCTTTTCTTGAAAATTGATTTTTTTTCATATAACATATTCTGTTTACATGGCAGTTCCCCTCCCCCACCTCCTCCCAGATTCTACCCACCTACCCACCCAAGTCCACACACTTTCTTTCCCTTTTTAGAAAACAAACCGGCATCGAAAAAATAATAATAACAACAAAATAAGATAAAGTAAAAAGCCAGCAAACTAGAATCAGACGAAACAAACTGAGGCTATTGGTCCATGGTAGAGTGCTTGTCCAGAGTCTCTTACATCCCATAGAGAATTCTTTCACTATATTCAATTCAGGCTCAGTTCATGGTGGAAGAAAAAGCATTCTATTTGCTGCATTCATGCTGTGCCAAAGAACCCTTTCTTATATCTCTTGGGAGGCAGAAAGTATGTCAGTGAAGAGGATGAACATGGTCATTCTTAGAAACTAAAGAGCTGGATCAAAGTAGGCATTTCGTTAGTGCATTGTGTTTATGCCAACTGCTGGTTTGCCCTTTTTTCTTATCCTTGATAGGAGCTGTTCCTTATTTGCAAGTTTTTTCTTGAATACATTTAGTGCAGTGCAGCCATTGCCTTATGGCCCTTTCCACCTCTTCCACACCTCTCCAGGGGAACTCACCACCACCATCCCATATCGTTTCCCTCTAATTCCATTAACAGCATACTTGGAAGTTAGACACATCAGAACTTGAAAGCAGATGACAAAATACTTGCTAAATGAGTTTTGGTAGGTGACTGACTGCTTAGATTTAGCAACCTCGTTTGCAAAACGGTAAGTCAAAGATGAAATTAGCTAATGCTTGTAAAGAGGCTGGCTCAGTTTTTAGGCCCTGCTAAGTGCTGCTACTGATATCTATGAACACAAGCAGATGCACTGAAGGAAAATTCAGCTCCTATAAGACAACAAAAGCATGATTCACCCACCAAAAAAGAATCGCATTGGATTGAGTGAAATATCAAAACATGTTTGGCAAAGACCTTTGGACGGAAAATGTAGTTTATCAAGGGAGAAGGATTTTTAAACCATGTATCCAACAAAAGACTCATCCAATATGTATACAGGACTTTGTAAAATCCAACCATAAGGAACCAGTTTAATAAGAAAACAGGCAAAAGATTTGAACAGAAAACGTTACTGAAAATGATCAATAAATTCCAAATACACACTCATCACTAGCAATTAGAGAAGTGCATATTAAAATCATGATGGGATAATCGCTAGTTTTCAATAGCTACAGTAGCAAGCACTGATAATTCTTGACATTAAAACCTGCCAAGAATAATGCAGTAATTATATTTTGTGCATTGCTCACAGAAATATAAAGTGGTATGCAGACTTTCTGAAAACAGTATAGAAGTTTATTTTTTTAAAAAAATAAAGCACACCATGTAACTCAGCAATGATACTTCTGAATTTTCAAGAAATTGCAACTTATACTCATAAAAAATGTACAGCTGGTTAGTTATAGTAGTTTTATATATAGTACTTGCAAACTAGAAACAACACAAATGTCATTCATCAATTTGAAGAAAGTATGGTACATCAGTGGAGTATTGCTCAGCTATGAAAAGAAATAAAGCACTGATACATGTAACAGTTTTGATGGATTTTTAGGTTACTAGACTGAGTGAAAAATATAATATCAAAAAGTTACATTTGCATAGTATCCTTAAAATGAAAAAAAAATACAGAGATGCAGATAAGATAAGGATTTGGCTAAGGGGAGAGAAAGGTAGGGGAGAGGAGACAATATGATCAGGAATAGGGTGGTATAAAGAAGCTTTTTAGTGGTAATGAAATATTTTTGTGTCTTGACTGTGGTGGTAGTTTCACAAACACTGCGATACAGACAAGAGAAACAGGTACCTTCATGAAGTCAGAGTTTGATCTGAAGTATGGTGGGTGCCCTTTAAGCCCTGGCTTTGACAATATGCAATTGTTTTGTAATAAGTCACCATTGGGCGGAGCTGTGTGACAAGTACACTGACCTGCTCTATTTTTGCAGCTTTCTGAAAATCTACAATTATTTAAAAATGAAACTTCTGTTTTTCAAGAAATCAAGGGGCTGGGGAAATGACTCAGACTGTAAAGTTACTGTCGTGAAGGAAAGAGGACTTGAATTGAGGTGCTCAGCACCCACATAAAACAGATCAGATCCCCGAAGCTCATTTGCCAGCCAGCGTAGCCAGTTGGTGAGCTCCAGGTTCAGAAAGAGACACTCTCGATAAATAAAATGGAGCACAATTAAGAAGTATTTCTGACTTTGACCTCTGGCCTATACACATGTGCATGTACACGTGCACACACCAAAATAAATAAATACAACACACACACTTTTTACATTTACATAAAAATTGTAGGCCCAGTCCAGAATATTAAGCATAATTTGGGTTGGTAAAACTAATGGAAAGCCTTCAGTAATATTGAATTCCCTATTTGATTGCTTGGATTAAAAACTAGGTTTTGAAGTGACATAAGTTATAAAATATTTTGAATACACAAATCGGCATTATGGAGCTTTTCTTCAAACACCCGTGAGGTGGATGCATTACTTTTCTCACCATTAGAACGCTATGTTGACAGAAGCAGCTTAGGTTCTTTTCCTCTCTTTCTTGGGTTGGCTATATGTCATGCTGGCACCACAGTTCCTATGCACTAGAGTATTAAAGAGAAAGGGGAAGATTTGAAAGAAATCCAGTGTTCAAATTATTCTCAGATCACAATGTCTTTTTCTCCTCATTATACATGACTCTAATTTTCTGGACACTTTAAGTGCTAAGCTGTAATGATAAGGTGGCTTTTGTAGCACTTTTTTTAATCACCAAGAGTTAAAAATGGATGGTAGTGTCAAACAGCTTTAAAAAGGCACCAAGCGTTGCATTTAGGAAAAGGACAGCTTGAAAGAGCAACAGAGCAATTCAGCCCTTAAGCAGAGACCTTATTTATATGTCGCATTTCAGCTGGGGAGAGATTTTATGACCAAATCTTAGAGCTTTACGGATGAACTCTATAATATAAACATGCTAGCAGCATTAACGGAACAGCACACGGTGAAGCTGCTGTATACCTCTATTTACTATGCTGGCTCTCTTCTTCATGAAAGACATTTTAGCAGTTAGCGTAACAGTTCCTCACCTCTGAACTTTTAGACAGGGTACTGCTGCCATGCATGAAATCAAAGTAAAAGCCTTAATGTAGATGGCCACCAGAATACATTCTGACTTTAGATTCTGGAATGAGCTTTATCATACCCCTTGTTTTAATAAGATAGTTATGGGTGTGGGATGAGAGAGTAAAGGTTTTGTTCCAATTTTCCCTGGCTATTCCCTCCAAGAAGGGTAAAAGACTTCTAAATCTTTTCTTCTTGGATTAGAGTGAAGGCAGGTAGGTTAAAGTGAAATAAACTACCAAGCACAGAAAGTAGCAAAGTCTCCATCTGCTATCTACAGCCTCGTCTTCCAAGCCTTCATATGTACTGCCCCTTCCGTACTCTCACCTCCAACTGCCTTCCTCCCACTCTTTCTTCTCAATTCCTGTTCATCCTTTAAATTTTAGCAAAACCTTACTTTGAGAACCTATGGATTGGATTGGATTGAGTAGTTTCATTACACTCCCTCCTGCATCTTGGATTTCTTCTTCATAGTGTTTATCAAAGATACAATTAACATTGAATAATAGTTTTCATATTATTTTTTCTTTACTGTTGTATTTTTTCTGTTCTAATTTCTTTTTTTAAAAATATTTATTTATTTATTTGTTATGTATACAATATTCTGTCTGTGTGTATGTCTCCAGGCCACAAGAGGGCACCAGACCTCATTACAGATGGTTGTGAGCCACCATGTGGTTGCTGGGAATTGAACTCAGGACCTTTGGAAGAGCAGGCAATGCTCTTAACCACTGAGCCATCTCTCCAGCCCCCTTCTGTTCTAATTTCTGTGATAAAAGGTTTAGACAAAGGCCAACAAGATCCCCAGTGCCAGGGAAGGGACACCTTCCTTCAAGTACATAGGCTATTGACATTGCCTTTGGTTGCCTCCATAAGACTCGCACAAGACCATACTCATGGATATTCCAGTATGGATAGGAGGGAAGTTTTAATGGTCCATCCATAAATAAAAGGCTGTAAGGAGTCAATGATTGCTGAGGGAGTATTAGTTTTCTTCAGGAACAAGCTTCCCAATCCTAAGTAGTTAGCCCTAAACAAATCTGTATATGGGCACCATTAGTTGGACCTTGCAGTTTACATGTATATGCACATGCATATGTTATATATCATTATAGAAAAAGAAATCAGGAACTCAAGAGTTGATGGTGGAAAGAACATGGGAAGAATTAGAGAAGAATACTGTGGTGTAGAAATGCTACAAATACAACTGTATTCACGAAGGAAATTAACAAAAATTAATTTCAAAATCCTAAAGGAGAAAGGAATTATTCTGCTTCACTGTTGAAGCACATAGTCTATTGTAGAGGCTAAACGAAGGGACAGGACATTGAAGCAGCAGTCATAGTCAGGAAGCAGCAGGGATAGACGCAAAGTACAGCTCAGGTCCCATTCTCTGCTTACGGTAGTCCATGATCCTCAGCATGAAATGGAGCCATCACAAAGGGCAGATCCGCTCACCTCAACTAGCTCAATCAAGAAAATTCCACATGGGTCTGGCTTACCTCACTCAGGTGGAATTTTCTTGATTGAGCTAGTTGAGGTGAGTGGATCTGTCCTTTGTAGTGGGACGATCTGCTCTCAGTGTGGGCTTCACATGGGATGCACTCACTCATAATTGGTTTCTAGCCATAAATAAAGGACATTGAGCCTATAATTCGTGGTTCTAGAGAAGCTAAACAAGAAGGTGAACCCAAAGAAAAACATATAGTCATCCTCCTGGATATTAACCTTCATCAGGCGATGAAAGGAGACAGAGACAGAGACTCACATTGGAGCACCGGACTGAAATCTCAAGGTCCAAATCAGGAGCAGAAGGAGAGAGAGCACAAGCAAGGAACTCAGGACCGCTTTGTGGGAGCCTAGGCAGTTTGGATGCTCACCTTACTAGACCTGGAAGGAGGTGAGTGGTCCTTGGACTCCCCACAGGGCAGGGAACCCTGACTGCTCTTAGGGCTGAAGAAGAAGGGGGATTTGATTGGGGAGGGGGAGGGAAATGGGAGGCGGTGGCGGGGAGGAGGCAGAAATCTTTAATAAATAAATAAATAAATATTTTTTTTTTTAAAAAAGAAAATTCCACATGGGGAACACAGGGATCTAGCTTCCAGATGATTGCAAATGCTGTCAAGTTTACAATTAATACCAACCATCGTGACTCCGTATAAAGCCTAACAGGACAAAGGTATTTGACTTATACGAGTTTGTATTCCAAGTACCCGGCAAAGTACCTGATATACAGTAAGGATTCAACAAATCTTTGCTGAAGAAATAATGAAAGGGCTGGGACTATAGTCCAGCTGGTAGAGTACTTGCCTGGCATTTACAAGGCCCTGTGTTCAATCCTTAGCATCATAAAGAGATAAAAGAGCACTAGAAGAAGAGGAGGCAGAGGAGGAGAAGAAAAGGCAAGAGTAGGAGCAGAGAAATGGCCACTTGTTAGACATAGACTTGCTAGGTGCCGTGTCGGCACTGCATTCAAAAGTGTTTCATAAGGTGAGCTGTGTAATTCCAACTACACCTTGAAGAGGTGAGTGCCAGTCTTCTGCTGGTTTTACACACAGAAATCTAAGGTTTCTGAGCTTGAGGAAGTTACCATTACAGAGCTGGTCACATTTTCAGTCTCATGTGACTTCTTCCCTGTTCATTTTTGTCGCTTTTTCCTTCCTTTGCCATTCTATATCCACACGCATTCTTTCTTTGTGGATAAAATGCCCGGTATAAATGCTGGAGAGAAATAACTTGACTCTGGATACTCTTTGAGGACATTGCTTGCTGGGGAAGGCTGCCCACCAGATCAGATCTTTGGAAAAGTGAAGAGCAGATCCGGTTGCCTTCCTCAGGCCTTCAACATGTCTTGGAGGAAGCTGATGTATGTCAGGATCATCTGCACTGTCAGAGTCCAAATAACTCTCGGTTCACTTTAATATATATGTTAATACTCTTCTCACTTTGGTTATTGGGTAACATTTTTAAATCTCAGAGTCCAAAATTTCCTTTTCAAAATATCCATGTAAAAATCACAATATAATATTAAATATGGTCTCATAACTATTATTGAGAAGAAAATACACAAGCAGCAAATTGGCAGCATTTCAGTTATTTCCCAAATGTGACTCTGTCCTCCCACACTGATGCCACCTTGTGCTATCATCGGGACGATCATGGTTTGGCAGTTACAAAGTAAATGCTCCATACCAAGTCGACTGCAGAAAGCTCTCGCCGTGGCATTTGGAAACACATTAAATTCTTATCCCCTTCACACCCTCTGCATTTCCCTTTTGAATCGCTCAGAGGGAGGTGAAGTGGGAAGAAAACTAGCCCCAAGGAAAGAAAACGGAATTTTAGTGCCATTAGCCGACAATGTATAAAACCAAAGCGATTGTTCGTAATTCACATTCTAGTTTCCACACCTGCCTCTGTGTGTCTCTGTGTTATTTTGTTATGTTTAATTGTAATTTTGCATCTAGAAGTGTTCTTGTAGTTAATCTCTCCTTTTGCTTGTTTTTGTATTCCTGCTGTTCTATTTGAGGCTTTAGCTCCGGCTAATTTTAGGCTTATTGGTGATGATTTGCGTTTTCCTTCTCTATAGAAGGACCATTGGCATTGAGTCAAGAGATCTGGACGGAAGGCTTGACTGAATCCTTATAACCTCATGTGCAAAATAAAAATAATGATAGCACCAGCTCTGCCAAAGGATAAAATGACATAAAATACGTAAACAGACTGTGAATGCCTCTCAATTCAGAGATGTTTAATCCTCATAGAACTATTATTCTATATAATGGGGCATCTTTTCCAAAGAATTCAAAGCCAGAAAAAAATATGAAAAAGTTCAGTTAAGTGTAAGAAATGTAAAATCATATAAACTTCTTCAAGAGTTGTAATTAACCCCTTGGGGTAGATATCTTTGCACTTTTAGAACTGAGAAGGAAGGCTTATTCTGTTTTCAAGGCTGTGGATTATGTTCTCCATAGCTATTACTTTTATATCAAAGCAGGTTGGGGAGAAAAGACACATATGAAACCTTATTTGCAATATGGAAATTAATTTGGAATTGAAACAGAAGTAAAAGAACTCTTTGATTCTGTGATTTAGCAATTGTAACTCAAATTTCCCTTTTAAGGATGGAAAATATCTAAATCACTCACTTAAGTAGGTTGCACAATTTTTTCATAAATTCTTGCAGTAGTAGGAATATTAGTATTGCTATTTCAAGAACTAGATGCCCTGTTTTGAACAATGTCGCACCTAATATCCACCCATAAATTCTAGTAACTTCCTGAACATCTACAATGCTTCCAGCTTATGGCAATTCTCTGATATTCTGTAAAATCTTCTAGGTTATAGTTTGTTAAAGCTGAAATCTCTGTATCTTTCAAAACTGATTCTCATGTGTCATGTTTTCCCATGCTTTCGACATTCTAGACTGTTGCATTTGCCAGCAAACATCCAGAGCCGGACACCATACTCTACTCCTGTTCCCAACATGGTGAGCTGGGTAGTATGGGTTTATTTGCCCTGGGAATGTGGGTGTTGTAGCTTTGCAGAACTGCATTGCAGCTCATTTTCCTTCAACAGGAAGCGAAACATTTTCATGTGCGTGTAACAAACCACCATGAATGAACCCAGGAACTGAGACTCTGGAGAGTCTTGCTAGAAATCACTGAAAATTTCTTATTGTCAGAGAAACCAGGGTGTCTAGTCAATATAATTAGAATTCTGGGACTCCTTGACAGCATGAAACATGCCATGTTGGTACAAAAGATAGAACATTAGTTGTTAAGCTCTTGTTGTTTTCAAATCTGTATTTACCCTGTCCTTGGCAAGCAGAGTATTCTGTATCTTCATCATCTTTTTGAAGCAAGATAATTATCCCCATTTAATAGATAAAGGTCTCATTCATTTCTAAAATGGATAGGAAGCTAAGAAATCTGGCTTCTAACTACACACACTCTCATCTTCTTGGATAATGAAGAACTGAAAAAATATTATGACAACTGCCTATTTTCTCCCAAAGGAAAAAAAATATAAACTGGAAATTACCTTAAAATTTCTTTTTTTATTTCCTACGTCTCCAAAGTCATACTATTAAACATTGTCATCTCAAGCTGATGGAGATGGGGAAAATTCCCAACTGGTTACTGTTTGTTTGCTTCTTCTTTTGTCTTCCTCCTCCTAGTCTTCCTCCTCCTTTTAATCCTCCTCCTTTTTGCCATTTTGGCCATTCTATAAATGGATCAAACGTAAATGCCAGGTTTCCATGAGCTTGTGTGCACTTGTGAGCATTGAATATGCTACATGTGCACACAGGTTCTCAGGTTACTCATAAATTTGATATGCTTAAAGATGTTACTTAAAACAGTTGCCTCTAAAACCATTTCTACTTTTATAAAGTAGGAAACTTGTCTAATTTATAGTTTCTGAAAGTAACTACACAATCATAGTAAATTAAGATGTTTAAGAATGCTTTCGTAAGTTTACCCAATGTACAGGCAATAGCAAAGGATAAGAAATGGGGACATTTCTAAACCTTTTAATGGTATTTTGTAGTTCTCTCAAGCAGAAATTCAGTTAAGTTCAATCATCCATGATGCTCAAAGCAGCATGTAGGAGAAATTTTCATTAGTTGTATTAGGTCACTCCTGTATATATTTAAAATAACAACTGCAACAGAAGGTCTAGCTAGAGCAATCAGGCAAGAGAAAGAAAGAAAGAGAATCCAAATTGTTACTGTTTGCCATGATATGATTTTATATGTAGAAAACCTCAGATCCCACCAAAAACCTCCTAGAAATCAGCATAAAATAATCAGTAGTGTGTGTGTGTGTGTGCAGGTATGTGTGTGTGTGTGTGTGTGTGTGTGTGTGTGTAGGTGTGGGGATATGCATGCGCAGGCGATTGCATGGGTGTACGTATAATTCTCTGAAGAATCAATAAAAGAAATACTATTTACATATGCATATAAAGAGAATAATCACACAAATATGTTTTTAAAACTAATTACTAACTACAGCTACTGGTTGTTTTGTAATGCTTTAAAAATTCTTTCCTGCATGTTTTAAATTAAATCAAATAAAATGTTAAGAAAATGTTGAATTATGTAACTGCTAGTCAGAAAAAAAAAGAAATACTATTTACAATAATTACCAAAATTAAAAATAATTTAACTGAAGAGGTCATGATACATATAATAAGTGCTGTTGAAGTATTTATTATGCTTGGTACAGTAAAGCACGCCTGGAATTCCATTATGCCCAAAGCAGAGAAACAAAGATCTTGGGTTCAAGACCAGAATGAATGGCACAGCAATATTCTATCTCAGAATATGAAGGGTGGAGAATGTAGGTCAGTGGTATAACTCGTTTATTATGCACTAAGCTTTGACTTCTATACTAATCATGATATAAAAAATCTCAGAAAAGAAATGGAAGAGAATATAAAGAAATTGAAAGACACTCTGTGTTCACGGATTATATGAATCAGTCCTGTTAAAATGTTCAAACTATTCAAAGCGATCAAGCAAGAGATTGATGATTTCTTTCCACTAGAACTAGAAAAAGCAATCCTAAAATTCATTGGGAACCATGAAAACCCCAAAGAGACAGAGTCATCTTGAGTAATAACAAACAAGAGGCATTCCAACACCTGACTTCAACATATACTACAAAACTAGAATAAAGTGGATAGGTTTTTTTTTTGCATAAAATAGGCATATAGACCAAGGGAACTAACAAGGGAGACAAGAAATGAGCCCATATTGTGAATGCCAACTGCTTCTTAACAAAGGCACCAAAAGTAAAGATATTGGAAAGGTCGGCCTCTTCATGGTATGGTGCTGGAAAAACTGGACCTCCAGGAAACTGAAGTAGACTGAAACTTTATCCCTGACTCCTATCCTGTACAAGCATTGACTCAAAACGAATCAATGACCTACAGATTGGACTCAAATGAGGCTGTGGAGAGAGATGAAGAAGGTTTATTAATAAGTACAAAGTTACAATAAGATAGTAGAAAGAAGAATGACTACAGGGAGGAATAATTTTTATTTAAAAAATAAAAAAGAATTTTGTTGTTTTTACCATAATTGACAAACTTTCGAGGAAGTTCATTTTTTCCTTGAGTCCAATATTGTACAACATATTCATGCATCAAAACATAGCATGATAACCCACAAATCTGCATAATTCTATATTAACTAATTAATATTGAGTGTGGTGCTCACAGGTTTAATCAGAGCACATTGGAGGCAGAGGCAGGCAGGTGTCTATGAGTTGAAAGCAAGCCTGCTCTACACAGTGAGTTTCAGGTCAGAATCTGAAGAAAAGAAAACGATGACTATGATACAATATAAAACCCTCCTCATACAACAAAACTCTCTAAATTAAGTTTTAAATGAAACACCCAATATGGATACTTGTGTGAAGTTTTTCAAGTGTCCACATTTACCACAGGACACCAATGACACTTCACAACATTCCTTTCAAATCTAGCTTGGTGAACTTTAATTGGGGTTAGTCCAAAAACATGAGTGAGGAGTTACCTAGAGGTGCATGGGCAACTTATAAGTGACTTTAACATGAAAAAAAGTAACTCCCATCTCCTCAGCCCTGCTCCACAACTATTAACTATGTTTATGGCCTCAGGGAGGAGGGGGACCTCCTACTTCTAACCTCCTTTCCCTGTCAGAATGTAAATGGGCCCAATCATGTGAGGGTCTCATATGGCTAAATTACAGCTTTTCTGATTTCAAGATGACAGTAACCATATTGTGCCTGAAGGACAGAGTTCCATAATACCTTAGGTTCATTTAGACTCAAGTATCTAAGTCCTATTAGTTAATTTCCATTTATTTCTTAAACACTATGGCTGATTATTTTTAGTGTTCATTATTCAAATCACCCTCTTTATATTCTACATATAGACTTTACATTACACACACATATAAGCTCATATGTGTGTGTATGTGTGTGTGTGTATGGATAGATATCTAAAATCACAACCCATTTCATACTTAAAAACATTGCTTTGGAATACCAAATAAATTAAGTGAATTCAGTCTTGCTGAGAAAATGATATTTTCAAAGACAAATTGAAAAAACTCAATCCATTCAGTAGCAGACACAGTGAAAATGTGAAAACTCGGTGTAAAGTCAAAGCAAGCAAGTGTGGACTTTGATATTATTATCTTCCCCAAATGGAAAGGTAAATGAAAAATACAAGAATCTTAATTCTGGAGAGCAGTCTGGGAAACTGTAATTATATTAGCAACATCCAACAGTGTTATCAACAGTGAGCAATTCCTCTCATCCCAACACAGCAGCCGACTTAGAAGATCACACCTTTCCAGCTCAGGGGATTTGTGACACTTAGGAATGTATGTGTAATTGGGTAAAAATAGTCATTACTTCAAGCTTTATTTTTATTTCTCTATCAAAGAGCCAAATTACTCCCAGATCTCATCCTGTTGCTCCAAGGTGACTACGGTTCAGTCTCTTCTAAGGGGCTGTAAAGGCTTCAAGGTGACTGGGGCTCAGTCTCTTCTGAGGGGGTGTAAGGCAGAAATTTTCAGTACCAGACACTCAGGTGCTTTAGTATTCATGATGGAGACTAGTGATGACAGCAGGATACTTGGATACATAGAGGGAGCATGGGTACTGGCTGGTTTTGTGTATAAACTAGACCTGGGCTAGAGTCATCACAGAGGAAGGAGCCTCAGTTGAGGAAATGCCTTCATGAGACCCAGCTGTAAGGCATTTTCCCAATTAGTGATCAAGGAGAGAGAGGGCCCAGCCCATGGTGGGTGGTGCTATCCCTGGGCTGTTAGTCCAGGGTTCTATAGGAAGGCAGACTGAGCAAGCCACGGAGAGAAAGCCAGTAAGTGGAACCCCTCCATGGCCTCTGCATCAGCTCTTGTTTCCAGGTTTCTGCCCGGCTTGAGTTCCTGTCCTGACTTCCTTTGGTAATAAACAGCAATGTTGAAGTGTAAGATGAATAAAATCTTTCTTTCCTTCCAAACTTGCTTTTTGTCATGGTATTTTGTTGCAGTAATAGAAGGAGGGAGGGAGGGAGGGAGGGAGGGAGGGAGAGAGAGAGAGAGAGAGAGAGAGAGAGAGAGAGAGAGAGAGAGAGAGACCATGCATACACATAAGAAGGCCAGAGGTAGATGTTGGATATCTTCCTTTATTGATCTCTACCTTATTTTCGAGACAAGGTCACTGACTGAACCTGGAACTCTACTTTGTCTACATTGACTAGCCAAACAAGTTCCAGTGTCCCTCCAGTCTGTACTGCACCCAGCACTAGGGCTACAAGTAAAAGCCACCATGCCTGGCTGTTTTCATGGGTGCTGGGGTGCTGAAGCTGGGTCATCATGCTTATGTGGCAAGCACTTTGTAATAATGAGCCACCTCCTCATCCTCCTGGATATCCTTCACAAAGCACCTGGAGATGCTCGAAGAGTCCCCATATCATCTCTTGACCAGACCTCTTTGCATCCAACTTCTGCACATTTGTGTGCTCTTTGATGTACCAGACAATATTCCTAAACCACAAATTATTTAATGTTATTCAATTTCTTCTTGTAGCTGATTGCTTAAAAGACTCTTTAAAATTGAAAATGGGTTCTTCTCTCATACAATACATCCCAACCACAGTTTTCTCCCCTCTATACTCCTCCCAGCTCCCTCGAACCTCCCCCTCCCCCCAGACCCACTCCCCATCTTCTTTCCTATTCAGAAAACAGCAGGCTTTTGAGAGATAACAGTCAAACAGGAGACAACAAGATACAATAAGACAAGGCAAACATCTTCATATCAAGGCTGAACAAGGCAACACATTAGGAGGAAAAGAGTGCCAAAAGCAGGCAAAGAAGTCAGAGATACAACTACTACCAGTGTTAGGAGTCCGATGAGAATACCAAGTTAATAGCCACAACCTGTATGTAGAGAACCTGGTGCAGACCCTTGCAGGCCCCATGTTTGCCAATTCAGTCCCTGTGAGCCCATATGAGTCCTTGGTTGATTTTGTGGACTGTTCTCCTGGTGTCCTCCATCCCCACTGACTCCTGCAGCCTTTCTTTCCCCCTCCTTCTTTGGGGTTCCTCTATCTCTAAGTCGAGGGACCTGATGGAGACCTCTAATCTAGACTGACTCTCCACATAGTGCCTGGCTGCGGGTCTCTGCATCCGCTCCCATCTGCTACCAGAGGAAGCCTCTCTGATGATGTCTAGATAAGGCACTGATCTATAAGAATAGCAGAATATCATTAGGAATCATTTAATTTAATTATTTAGACTAGTTGTGTTTGGTTCTACCTGTCTGGGCTATCCAGTCTCTAGGTCCTGGCCATCAGGACATTGTAGGACATGAACTCTTTCATTCTGTGTGATATATATATATATATATATATATATATATATATATATATGATATCCACAAGGATATCATCATATATCCAAGATGCGTAAAGCTGTAAGTTAAATATTGCAATCTGAAATCCTCTTTTTCTCTTATTCTGCTCATTTGGTCACCAAACATTATGGTTTCCAACCTTGAATATCTCACCACATTATCCTGTCTTCTCTATCTTTCTACCTTAGTTGAGTCTTCATTATTTCTCTCTAAAATTTTTTGTACCAGTCCACTAAAAGCTTCCAGGGTTTGAATCTTTATCAACACTTGGAGACTTAATTTATCCATCTATATTTGTCTTTGCTCTGAAGAGTAAATGTGGTCATTTCATGAAAAATTGGCAATACCATTCCCTTACTTTTCACACAGGATACGTACTTCGTATTTGAACTGCCACATTTTCTCTGCTCTGTGCCGTGTCTTTCCTAGCGTCATTTCTGCTCCTTGTTCGGTTCTATTCTTCCTTATAACTTGACCGTACTTAGGAGAGGTAGCATCAAGGCTGCGTCACTATCTCTGCCTGACAAGTGCTGCCCTGTCTCTTCTCAGCATCATCGTCTGTTCAGCCTTCAGTGATGCTGCCGAATATCACCCATTCCTAAATCTGGGTAACATTTCCATTTTTCTCCATATATTCTTTCACAGTTATTAAGTACCAATTTTAAGTGTGATTTTTCCCAAATGAAATACGGACATCTTGAGAGCAGACTACCTAGTGTTTAGCATAGTACCCAGTCAGAATGAGGTCTTCAAAGATAATTGCCAAATGCATGAACAAATAGCAGGCAATTCTGTTTCTTCACATGCCTGTTCTTCGAGTTATTCATTGATTTACATACATGAGTATGCTTTATAAGATTATAAGGATCTCAAGTATAGTATTGGCATTACTACATGCACATAAAGGCATCTGATAGATATATTAGGTAGGCCTCATGACAGAGATTAAGAGGTATAATATGCTGTAATTAAGAGGCTACATTTATACCTTTATTCCTCCTTTCTCTTCATCCTTTAATGGATGTGCCTTTGGCTTATAGAGCAGAACAGTAATCATTTCTCAGGACATCACTTTCAGGTCCAGCCAAGGGCACCCATCAACAGAGTCCATCATTAGCTGTGGTTGACCAGAGCTCTAATTTGCCCATTATCACTGAACTCTTTCGTAAGAAAGAGTGACTAAGCAGTAACCTTGTCTGTCGCATAAGATTTAAAGGACTTTTTTCTCTAAACCACCTATAGGTTTCAAGACGTTTCTTTGTAATGTTTGGAAGCTCTAAATGAGATATAAATAATCACTGAGGAAGTGGTATTATAGAGACATAACACAAGAATAACAACTCAACGTGCCAAATCTTGCTCTTGATGAAACAATTAAAGCCAGAAAATTCAATGAGCATGGTGGTTTAAATGTTCAATTTATAGAGTTTTTAATGAAAAAGGACAAATATAGAGTTCATATACAAAACAGAAGGATAAACTTAAGGGACAAAATTCATATGATAGCTCATGATTTCTAAAATTAACCAATTCAGCTTGTGTAATATTACTTGTAGGAATAGCTATGGATGTACATATATGCATACAATAACAATTAGTGAAAAGGGGTATGAATTTGAAGGAGAGCAGAGGGGTATATAAAAAGGTTTGGAGGAATGTATTTAAATTATAATCACAAATTGTTTAAACTGACTTTTAGAAAGCTCATGATTTTGTCCAAATAGTGTGGTTTCCACCATTTTTATATCTAGAAGACCTGAAATTTTATACTAATATAGCAACAGTTCAAAAGTTGGTGGTTTCTAAAGATTTTTCTGTGCCTTGCCATACCACATTTTACCACGAGGCTACACTTTACAAGTCATACTGTTTTCTATCTTGTTCCCCAAAGCCATTATATTTCCTGACCAGGAACTATAGGAAGGAAGGAAGGAAGGAAGGAAGGAAGGAAGGAAGGAAGGAAGGAAGGAAGGAAATAAACAGTGAGGGCCCAACAAGTTGACTCAGCAAGTAAAGACTCTTGTCACCAAGATTGACAAGTGAAGTTTGATTCCCAGGACCCACAGGGTGGAAAGAGAGAGCCAAACTCCTGTAAGTTGTCTGTTAACCTTCACATATGCTTTGTGGCATATGTGCGTGTGGATACACACATATAGACACCCACCAACACACACCCCATAAATGTAAGAAAATAAAATAAAAGAGAAAGTACAAGGTGAATTTGTGAACTAAATGGTCAAATTTCACAGAAGAGGTAAAGAAATTTAGTATCATCATTCTAAAGATAGTGAACTAGAACCATGAGAGGCTGTGGTCAGAAAATCTGCATGAGTATGATTGCTTCTGTGATCCAGAAATGTTATGTGGAAGTCTCCAGATAACCCTAATAGGGAAAGAGGGAAATCATGTGGTGACATTAGATTTTAAAGTAGAGCTTTTGGGGAAGAAGAATAGGGCAAAGAATGTGAGAAATAGGCTTAGAAGCATCAATAAGAAGGAAGAAAGTTGCCACCTTCATGCCCAGGCCCAGTGCTACTGTAGAGAGTCCTGTAGATGAAGCAGTGACTCAGAGAGAATTCCAGACTGTGGTTGAAAGAAGGTGAAGCAAATGTTCACATTAGTGGTTGACAGTACAGGAAAATTTGTAGATTGTTATCTGTGGCTCTCACAGAGCACATGCGAAAGAGTCCAAAAGTTGGGGAGGAGTAGTGGAAGGTTAAAGAAAAAGGTGGAGGCTTAGCTGTGTCTTTGACAATGTGGATTCTGGGGATTCGTGGAAGGTTTTGTCGTGATAAATGAGAGTAAGGATAAGAGGCAATTCGAGATTAGATATTATGTCTGCAGAGCAGATACTAATGGAGATACTATTGGTTTGGAGGGGCTGAGAGATTTTCAGTGGATCTTTTTCACATCCATCTACAATGATGAGAGGCTTGGGGAAGGGTATACATGTCTAGTTACTAGAAATATGGGTAAGGGCCATCATGTGTAACCTCACCATTGTTCTTGACTTCTGACCTAACATCTGTGCACCCCTTGGGAAAGATTGACTAGTTAAGGAACATTGGCATTTTCTAAGGTCCAGGAATTACTGATAAACTCCCTGCTGCCAAATACATGACAAAAACAGTGAATGAGTTTTCAAGGGAGGCAAAAGCTGCCAGAACTGAGTTTGATGCTCTTTCTCTAAGATGAAGAATGCTGGAGCTGAGTTTGATGTTCTAAGATTATGAGTGCAAGAGATGAGTTTGATGGTCTAAGATTATGAGTGCTAGAGCTGAGTTTGAGGCTCCTTCTTGAAGATGATGAGTGTGAGAACTGAGTTTGATGCTCTTTCTCTAGGATGATGAGTTCCAGAGCTGAGTTTGGTATTCTTTCTCTAAGATGATGAATGTCAGAGCTGAGTTTGGTGTTCTTTCTCTAAGATGAACAGTGTCAGAACTGACTTCGGTGTTCTTTCTCTAAGTTGATGAATACAAGCCCTGCATTTCTTTGATGCTGCTCAAAACCACTTGGGCTGTCACCACCAGGGACTTTGATGCTCTTCTCGCGCTCTGACATCCTGACATCTGGACTTGTACTCTTCTGAGGCAGCAAATTGAAACAGCAGTCAAATTCTCCCCTGAAAAGAAAAAGGACAGGGACAATACAGAACATTTTTGATGCCACTCATTTCATTAGAGATGAATGTTCTCTCTTGTGTTTTCAAACTCAGGGTCATTAGTTTAATGTTTTCATATGTGTGGCTGGTGTCTGGCACTGGATACCTGCATCATCCCAGGGTTTTCCAAGAAGATATTTGACAAGCTACTCCTAATCCAGATCCAAATGTGCAGTCCTCATGGCCTTGAAATGAGATCACTCTCCCCCATTCCTCCCCTTTTTCATCTCCCCTTAAGTTACACTCCTTTTTCCTTTCACACTAGATGAATGCTGTATAGCCTTCACTCCTAGCTTCCCCTTTTCTGAATGTTTTGAAAGTCTATTTCCAATTATTTTTGCTTCCTGTCTGTCAAGACTGCTTTTTCTCATAAATTTTAGTACTGTGTAAAATGGGTCCAGCTCACTACGTTTTGAGTCGTGAACTATGTTTGCCTTCACTTCCTTACTGTCTTTCTATACTCATTTACATAACTACTTGAAGAATGAAAAGGAGAACAAATAATTTTTTAGTATTTTTAGTTGCTTTGTCCAATGCAGACCTCTTGTGTCTCCAATATGTGAAAATTTTCTAGATAGCTTAATTCTTTGCAAACTTCAGTGCCTTTATGGCTCATACAGTGGTGATAACTGAATTCTTCATTTTCCTGTTGCCTTCAGATCTCCACTCTGCTTTCTAATAGATTTTTTTAAAAACAAATATAAACAAGTTTGGCATTTTCCTTTTCTCCCAGATTTCCTTCCCTGAAGTAATATGAAGTCGCACGTCTGTGATGACAAGATCACAATGTAAAGCATGATTTTCTCATTTGTTAAGAGAAGGCTCCCATATTCTCCATCTGAAAATCACTTTTTGCAACACATTTATCTTTAGTGGCATCTAAGTTGGCAAGTCACAGGGGAACCCTGGAACACTGGCATGGGGTTACTGTAGATATCAGACGATCCCTAGGATCCAGATAGTATAAAATCATGGGAGCCGTCACCCACGGCCCTTGGTCCTGTTGTGATTGTGTCACCAAAAATTGATAAGGTGACAGGCACATTCAGTTGCCTTATGCAAGCAACCCTTCTGCACCAAACGTCTGCTGTATCACTCCTAATAAGAACACGAAGCGACTCCAAGTACTTCTAGGCTTCAGTCACCTTTTTACCCTTTCTAGTCCCTTCCAGTGGATCCCTTGTAGAGATTCTTCTCAGTGGAGAAGGAAATCTGCTTGTGTAGAAGAGATCCTTCCAGAGCCAATTGTAAACTAAGGTAGCTCTTCTGTCTGGTTGTAAAGCTAATAGCTTTACTTCACCAGAGGAAACAGGGATGCATCCTTTTCTGAGAAATGAGCAAAGGTTTTACTGTTTACTTTCCTAGAATTTATTCACCCTGGGCTACTCAATTTATGCTCATTACAGATTAGATTATACTTGCCTGAGAAAAATTTTCATGGCAGATTGAATCATTTTGGATATCACATTTAATCACTCCCAGGATACTCCTTTGTGTGTTTCTTATGAATAGCTACACAATGAACTTCAACAAGCCTTCCTGATAGTCCATGTATCTGTGTCTCTACCTCTGTATGCTTCTCTCCACATCTTAGCCCATATACTTTTAGCTTATGGAACAGACCACTTTCTCTTACCCCAACCCCCGCAAGAAAAAAAAAAAGAGCCTCCTCAACCTAATAACTTACTGCAAATGTCAGAACCCAAGCAATAGCAGGACAAGTAGACAAGAATGCCCATTTTAGGGTCATCAATTACCACACCTTATGACCCCACTCAGTTTAAAGAATCAAAATAGATCAATGCCCCAAATTCCCTGAATGGGAGCTAGAGTTAACTCTTCAGAGGCATGAATGGCAAGAACAGGAAAGAGAAACTGGTTAGACAGACATAAGGAAGGGACATCGTTAAAAGCAAAAATTACGAGGGACCTCTACCAGAACAGGCCTCTGCTGGAACAGGCATGGGGGAGAGACTCCCAAGGGAGCAGGCCTGAGCCAGAGACCTCTGCAGGACTGGAACCAAGCCAGTGACCTCCATGTGAGTGGGCCCAAGCCAGCCACATCTGCTGAACCAGGCCGGAGCCAGTGACCTCAGCACAAGCAGGCCCAAGCAAGTGACCTCTGTGGGAGCAGGCCCAAATGACCATTGGGATTGTAGAACAATGCCCCCCACCCCCGAGAGCACCAAATGACCTCCAGGAATGTCAAGTGACGTCTGGGGTGACTGGAACAATGGCCTTGACTACATCATGAGGAGCAACTTTTTGAGCCTTGGATCCACTGGCACATGGAAGATTGATCATCACAAACACAGCCCCAAGTACACCAATCAGAGGAAAAGTTGGGTAGACAAGGTAAGAACACACTCAATACCACAAAGGGCAACATGACACCAACAAAAACTAGAGGATCTATAACAAGACTTGAGCACCCCAATAGATGAAATAGAAGAAAATGACCTAAAAAATAACTTTAGGAGAATGCTTGAGGCCCTTAAATGGGAAATGAAAAATTCCCTCAAAGAAATGGAGGAAAAGACAAACAAAAAATTGTAAGAAATCAACAAACCCCTTAAAGAAAACCAAGAAAAAGCAATGAAACATATGAAAGAAACTATTCAAGACTTGAAAACTGAAGTAGAGACAATAAAGAAAACACAAACTGAGGGAAATCTGAAAATGGAAAATATGGGAAAATGATCAGGAACCACAAAGGCAAGCATAAAAAAGCAGAATACAGAAATGGAAGAGAGAAGCTTAAACATTGAAGATACAATAGAAGAATAGAGGGAACAGAGTCATCAGTCAAAGAAAACATTAAATCTAGTAAAAGCTTAACACAAAATATCTGGGAAATATGGGACACCATGAAAAGACCAAACCTAAGAATAATAGGGATAGAAGGAGACGTGCAAATTAAAAGCACAGAAATTATATTCAACAAAATCATAGAAGAAACCTTTCTCAATCTAAAGAAAGATATGCATATGAAGATACAAGAAGCTTACAGAACACCAAATAGACTGGACCAAAAAAATGTTCCCTTGCCATATAATAATCAAAACACTAAACATACAGAGTAAAGAAAGAATATTAAGGTCTGCAAAAAAAAAAAAGGTCAAGTAACTTATAAAGGCAGCTCTATCAGAATTACAACTAACTTCTCAATGGAAGCAGTGAAAGGTCCTGGTCAACTATTATGCTAGCCCAGATTGCTATACCCAGCAATACTTTCGTTCACCGTAGATAGACAAAAGCAATCATTCCAGAAATGTCATTTTTTTAAATTTAAGACCTTTATTAACAGGTGCTTGCAGTTTGTCGATTTTTTTTTGAAAAAAATCAAGTTGTATACTTTTTATTACAAATTAAAAATGAAGTTCTTAAAAATCTTAACTTGACCAGATGTGAAACAATTTAAAAACCATTAAAGGTGTATTGATGAAAACCAGACCCTTTTTTATAAAAAAAAAATCAACCAACCAAACAAAAAAAAAAAACCAAATTTGACATTACCAAAAAGAGACATCTTTAGGTAAAAATAATAAAAACCTCATGCTGCATAGATAATGCAGATAGTTCTAGCATATCTGGTCAACGGGCAAAAAACAAGCACTTAAGGTCTTCAGCTCCAATCTTTGTTCATTTCTTATTGCTGGAATTTCATATCCATTTCTTCTTGTTGGATGACCAAACCGGATGATGGTAGAGATGGTAAGCCGGCATTTACTGAGCCCCGCCCTGCTCAGCCTCGGGAGCTGACGAATTCTCAGCTGGTGGATCGGCTGCTTTTGTCTCTTTGCCATCTTGTTCATTAAGGTTCTCTGGGCGTCTGCGTCAGTAATTGAAGTTGTGGCGATACCGACGTTGAGGTGGCTGCTGACCTTGGGTCTCGTTTCCTTGATTTTCTTTGTCTTCTTCATTGCCGTCCTCTCTAGGCTGTCTTTGGCGAGGAGGGCCCCTGCGAAATCGTGGTCTCTAACCCGATACTTTTTCTGTCTCACTGGTCTACCTTGCTCTCCTGCACCCTGGTTGTCAGCACCCTCCAGGAGCGCTTTCCTATCCCTCGTTCTTTTCTCCACTCTCACTATTCTGGTAATTCTGCTGGTAATTACTTGGAGGACCCCTACGACGTGGATAGTGTCTATAATGCCTGCCTTGAACTGGAACTCCACCAGGGCCTGTAACATTTGCTGCCTCCGCACCCTTTTCTCCTTCAACAACATCAAACTCCACATTCTCTCCATCTCCTACACTGCGAAGGTATTTCCTGGGGGTTATTCTTCTTTATGGCAGTCTGGTGTACAAATACGTCTTCCTTGGTGTCATTCCTGTTGATGAAACCGTATCCGTTCCTTACATTGAACCATTTTACTGTTCCCAAAACCTTCGTTGCGATGATCAATTCCCCGCCCGTGAGGCTGCCCGGGCCACCACTCCCTGCACTGCTGCGGTGGAGCAGGACTCGGTGTGGGCAGCGCTGAGGGAGGCAGCGGGAGGGGGGGTTGGGGGTGGGAGGAGAGTGTGTGGGGGGATATGGCAGGCGGCTGCTGGGTCTCGGCCTCGCTGCTCATGGTTGCCGTGGTGGTGACTGGGCCAGTGGCGACGGCTGCGGCTCCTCCAGGGGTGTGATGGTGACTAGGCCAGCGGTGGTGGTGGGGATCTCAGGGCTCTCTGGGGTCCGCTCTCGGCTCCTGCTACCATCAAACTATGCCATTCGTTCTTTAACCAAAAATAAGTGAAAAGACGAGTAGTTTCTTATTTCCTCCTAAATGATTACAACTGCCTAGAGACTGGATGTGAGGGTGGGAACTAAAGCTACCGTCCATATATTATTTCCTTCTAATGAACATCTTTGGAACCGGATCTCTAGATTTTTGTGCAAAAAAAAAAAAGGGTTGTATGTATTCCCTAATTTTAGCCCATCTCCTAAGTAATGTGAGGGCTGTCTTTTCAGAGAGAGTAACAATGCTGTATCATGCATGGCCCACTAAGGGATTAAGGAAAGCTGTTACCTCCTACCCCCCCCCCCCCCCCCCCCCCCCCCCCCCCCCCCCCGCCTTCTCCAATCAACCTCTGGGTGGAGACATGCCATTGTTTTCTCCCTGAAAGTTGGTCTAGTTCAGTCAGTCAGTCAACTGGAATCTCTCCTCCAAAAGACAGTTCTCTCTTAAATCATAAATGGAATAATCATCTTCCTAGAATTCCTGTCTCTGGTACAGTCTCTTACAGAGCCACAGACACGCAGCTATCTCTCTTCTAAGGATGCTCTTTCTAACACCATGGGCTTCATTTTTTTTCTAAACCACCCATCCCCACTGTGCTGGATGGTTTTAGGACAGAGTTATTTTGGAAGCACCCAGCACCACCAGTCCAGGGGTGGCACTACCCGTATTCCACTGGGCCCTCAACCATCAATCATCAGTCAAGGAAATGTACCAAAGGTGGTCCTGGGTACTGTAAAAAGGCAGGCCCAGTGAGCCTGGGTGGGGCAAGCCAGTAAGCAGTATTTCTCCATGGCCTCTGCTTCAGTTCCTGCCTCCAGGTTTCGACCTTGAATTTCTGTGATCATTTCTCTAGATGATGGACTACAAGCTGTAAGTGGAAATTAAATCTCTCCTTCCCGAGTTGCTTTTGGTCATGGTGTTTTATATCGATAGTAGAAACCCTAATGTTACCCACCGCAAGGCTGCTTGTCTACCATGTGGCTGATCTCCATGCTTTTTTTTTTATTCTCCTCCTCTAGATATCCGTTGAGATTCATAGTTGTCTGCCTTGAGATTTTTCTTTAAAATTCTAATAAAATTGTCCTCAAGCTATAAAAACTAAAAGGAAAAAAAGAACACCACAGTTAAGGAAGACTATGTTTCTATGTTTTCTAGGCTATTGAAGTTCTGGGGGCTAAGGCTAGGAGATGAAGATATTTAAATAAAACAGAGTTTACAGTCCCTTCTTTGTGAGCTGCATGTGCCAATGACAGGGCTTTCAGATTGTCATGAATCTTTAGATTCACAGAACCTTCTCACACCAATTCATCTCTGCCGATCAGGATTACAGATGTTTTGGGAGCATCATACTTGTCTACTACTTACTTGGCTTTGTGAGTGATAATGATTGAACTAACTCAGGTCTTGGCACTTGCTAGGAAACTGTTTTGTCACTGACTACACTCCTAATCTGTATTAGTTAATGATACATAATAGGAAAATAGAAGAAAGAAGATAACTGAAATGAAGTATTGAAAGTGCTTGAGAAACATATTAGACACAGAAAAAAATAGGCAAAATACAGTTGTTGAATATAAGAGATCACAAGACCTTGGGATTTCAGTCCGGTGCTCCAATGTGGGTCTCTGTCTCCTTTCATCGCCTGATGAAGGTTAATATCCAGGAGGATGCCTATATGTTTTTCTTTGGGTTCACCTTCTTATTTTGCTTCTAGGATCACGAATTATAGGCTCAATGTCCTTTATTTATGCCTAGAAATCCATTATGAGTGAGTACATCCCATGTTCCTCTTTTTTTGGGTTTGGCTTACCTCACTCAGGATGGTGTTTTCTATTTCCATCTATTTGCCTGCAAACTTCAAGATGTCACTGTATTTTACTGCTAAGTAGTACTCTAATATGTATATATTCCACACTTTCTTCATCCATTCTTCCATTGAAGGGCATCTAGGTTGTTTCCAGGTTCTGGCTATTACAAACAATGATGCTATGAACATAGTAGAGCATATACTTTTGTTGTATGATAAGGTCTCTCTTGGGTATATTCCCAAGAGTGGTATTGCTGGGTCCATGGGTAGGTTGATCCCGAATTTCCTGAGAAACCTCCACACTGCTTTCCAGAGTGGTTGCACAAGTTTGCATTCCCACCAGCAATGGATGAGTGTACCCCTTTCTCCACAACCTCTCCAGCAAAGGCTATCATTGGTGTTTTTTATTTTAGCCATTTCTACAGGTGTAAGATGGTATCTTAAAGTTGTCTTGATTTGCATTTCCCTGATCGCTAAGGAAGTGGAACATGATCTTAAGTGTCTTTTGGCCATTTGAAGGAGAGAGAGCACGAGCAAGGAACTCAGGACCGCGAGGGGTGCACCCACACACTGAGACAATGGGGATGTTCTATCGGGAGCTCACCAAGGCCAGCTGGCCTGGGTCTGAAAAAGCATGGGATAAAACCGGACTCGCTGAACATAGTGGACAATGAGGACTACTGAGAACTCAAGAACAATGGCATTGGGTTTTGATCCTACTGCACGTACTGGCTTTGTGGGAGCCTAGGCAGTTTGGATGCTCACCTTACTAGACCTGGATGGAGGTGAGTGGTCCTTGGACTTCCCACAGGGCAGGGAACCCTGATTGCTCTTTGGGCTGACGAGGGAGGGGGACTTGATTGGGGGAGGGGGAAGGAAATGGGAGGCAGTGGCGGGGAGGAGGCAGAAATCTTTAATAAATAAATAAATAAATAAATTTAAAAAAAGAGATCACAAGACCAACTCAAAATTAAGTATTTGTGACAGAGCATCCTAAGATATGTTACAGAGTAGTGACGACTACCAGGTTCATATTCCTTTATTTAAAAATTCTGTTTAGCAGCTGTTCAAAGTTAAAGCTATACCCAGGGATATTTGTCCCTAGACCTCTCTAATATGGCAGCTGTGTGTTGGCTCTGGTGAGCAAATCTAAAGTAGTGAAGAGAGCAATAGATGTAGGAATATCTTAAGACAAGGATATAGGTGGTGTGGCCCTTTCATCTTGCTACTTTTCTCTGTCCCTCTTCTCCTCCCTCTCCATGCTTTTCATTTTTTTCATTAATCTTTTTTATTTATTAAAGATTTCTGTCTCTTCCCCACCGCCGCCTCCCCTTTCCCTCCCCCTCCCCCAATCAAGTCCCCCTCCCTCGTCAACCCAAAGAGCAATCAGGGTTCCCTACTGCTGGGAGCCGATTTGAGTGGCTGCCATTACAAGATGGCATTTGGCCCCGGCCTCGCTTGATACCATAATAAAGGTTGCAGTTCGAGTTCGCCGCACCCTGCCCTGTGGGAAGTCCAAGGAGCACCCACCTCCATCCAGGTCTAGTAAGGTGAGCATCCACGAAACTGCCTAGGCTCCCACAAAACCAATAGGTACAGTAGGATCAAAAACCCATTGCCATTGTTCTTGAGTTCTCAGTAGTCCTCATTGTCTGCTATGTTCTGTGATTCCGGTTTTATCCCAGGCTTTTTCAGACCCAGGCCAGCTGGCCTTGGTGAGTTCCCTATAGAACATCCCCATTGTCTCAGTGTGTGGGTGCATCCCTTGCGGTCCTGAGTTCCTTGCTCGTGCTCTCTCTCCTTCTGCTCCTGATTTGGACCTTGAGATTTCAGTCCGGTGCTCCAATGTGGTCTCTGTCTCTGTCTCCTTTCATCGCCTGATGAAGGTTAATATTCAGGAGGATGCCTATATGATTTGGGAATCTTACCTTCTTATCTGAGGCTTTGGTTTTTATTTTCTTCTATACCCTCCTGGCAATGTATTTGAAGGCTGAAAAGTCATCAAAGTAGTTTCCACGTGTGACAAGGAGAAAGCTCTTTTACCTTTTAAATATATATTTGTATAACAAATGACCATCTCTGAGCCATTCCTTGATAAAGAACTTGAAATATAGGCAAAACACGGATGTTTGAGGAAGCTTAAGTGGCGATAATATAAAAGGGACACAAGGTTGGATCACTGTAGTATTCAAATCTGAAGAAACTGAAGCAGAGTCTCCAAAATCTTCAAACAAAAAAGATATGATAATTTGGAAATGTTCAGTCCAAATTACATGTAAGGATATAGGAAACGTGTAGGGATAAGTCCCACCCCTTAGGGGGCGTGTTCGCCTCAGGCTAAAGTTTTCCTATAAATTTGGCGAGCGTGCTCCCAGAGCTCGCTTCTGCTTTCCTGGTCTCCGCGGGAACGGTGGTTCTGTAAGTCTATTCCTCCATTAAAGCTGTCTATATTTTGACAATCTGTCTGCATTCGCTTACGCCGTTACAGAAACGGACACTTTCAAGCATGTATGATCTCAGTGCTTGGAGGAGCTACATGAGGATTAATTCAGTAACAAGAGGTGACAAAACCACAGCTTTAAAACTGATTGAGAACACTTAAGCCCTTATGTTGCAAAACCAAGACTGAATGGCCATCTAAAAGGCAGATGTTATGCAATTATTGGCAAAGAGATTGAAAATGAACTACACATATACATTTTAGTATATTAAATCATCTGTATTTGCCTTTAGCTTATTTTTGTTGTTTGATAATTTTATACATGTATATGCAGTATTTGATCAAATCTTCCATTTACTTCCCTCTGATTCCTGCTATATATTTCCCTTCCAACATCATGTACTCACTGAGTTGAGGCCACTTAGTTCTGCCTGTATGTGCATGGGTGCGGACCATTCACTGGAGTGCGGGGAGCATCTCAAGGGCTATATCTCTGAGTAAAATTAACTGACCCCTACCTCAAAAGCCATTCACTGCCAATAGCTCCGCAGTTAGTCATGGGACTTTATGAGCCCCTTCCATGTCCATGCTGAAATTTTGGCCGGTCTTATCTGATACAAGTCTTGTGTATACAGTCACAGCTGCAGTGATTTCAAGAGTGCAATTACCCCATAATGCCCAGCATATATTGATTCACTGCAGATATCCACTACTTCTAGGTCTTGGAATCTTTTTGTTCCCTTTTCCACAGTAATCACTGAATCTTGGTGGTAGTGGTACAAATGTGCCATTTAGAGCTTAGCATCCCTACCCTACTGCGAAAAGAAGCATCCATCATGAGGGTTGAGAGCTGTGCCTAACTATGGGTTTAAAGATAAGACTTTAGAGAACAGTGTAATTCTATGTCCATCTAGCAGAATAACAATATTAGGTTCTTTCCTAGAACCTACGATCTAGCCATGGGTTTGGGGCACAGTTAACAGTACCAGGTATCATATCCATCTTACTTAGTAGACCGTAAATCTAAGAAGGAAGTGGCTGGTTATTCCTGCAACAGTCATGCCACTGTTGCACAATTGGACATAGAATACCAGGTCAGTCATTATTGGAACTTGACAGCTTGCAATTATGTGAGGCTGAGAGCTGTCAGTTTACATAGGCCAGCCAAATAAGGGAAAGCCAGGTCCCTTACTGGCTGTAAGATGCTGTGTGGGCTGGGTTTCTCAAGCAAAATTCTTGGAAGCCATACTCAGACTTGATACAAAACATTGGTGGCCAGTCCCTGGTATTGCATAGACTTTTATACAAGGTACAATAAGCTGAATGTTTGTCCAATAAGGGATTGAGGAAGTGAGACACCTGCATACTAAACTATCATCTGCACTTATCTGATTTTAAATCAACAGAAATCAGAGACCAAGGATCTGTTTGCCACCTTTCAGTATCAGGGACTCTAAGACTAATGGAGACATGAACAAAAGGGACAAGAACTATTCTTTATCCGGAACATAAGAGCCATACTAATTTACTTATTCATTTACTCCCCTTTACCTGGATAAAATGTCTAGGTACAATGGGCTATGAATCAATAGGGATACTTTAGAGTAACTAAGTTTTTGTATTGTTTGAATGGTACATATTGTCGTGCCCTGAAGAATATACATGCTTTAATATGGCGGCAGAAAAATAAGTCCCATGTAAGGGTTCCCATGGAGACAGGGTCTTATATAGTATTTTCAAGAGAAGCCAGAAATATGGAGTTTTATGAAAGCTCTCCCAATTAAAAACTCATTAACTTGCCAACATCTTGGTTTTTAAATACTATTTTCCAAAAAAAAAAAAATGAACTAGGAATCTTTGGAGAAATGGCTAATTCCAGAACAAGAGAAACATATTACGAGTCTGGAGCATTTTACAGCACAAAAATAATGCTTTTTTTATTTTTATACATTTTTATTAAAATAAAACTACCTCATTTTCTCCCTTCCCTTACTTCCCTCCAGCCTCTCCCAGGTACACTTCCTTCAATCTTTCCAATGTGCCTCCCATTCTCAAATTGATAGCCTCTTTTTGTTTGATTATTATTGCTACATACATTCACATATGTATTCACAAACATATGTGTATATATATATATGCATACATAGTGATTATATATATACACATATATGTCTATAATATTTAAAACTTGCTCAGTTGGCTTTTGTTGTCTGTGTGTATATATTTTCGTGGTTGATCATTCTGTATTGAATAACCAATAAGGGGTCTCATCCCTGGGAAAGGTTTAATTCCTCCTCTTCTACTGGTCATCAATTAGCTATAGCTCTTTGCCTAATGGTGAGACCCCATGAAATCTCTCCCTTCCATGTTAGCATGTCTTTTGATACTACCACCGTTGCCATCTTGTTTTTGGAGTGATTTCTCGGGGAGAATGTTTCTTCGCAGTCTTCCCGGTATTCTGGCACTTGCAATTTTTCCTGCTTCGTCTTCTTTGATGTTCACTGATCCACACTTGCAGTAGTTGCGATGCAGATGCATCCATTAGAGCTGGGCGCACCACAGTCTGCTGGAAATTTGCCAGGAAATGTAGCTTGTGAACATAGAGGATTTGTGGGCCTTGGGACTACATAAGAAAGTGGATTGACCCTGTTGGTGGGGGTGGGGTGACAGAGCTCCGAGACTGTGACAGCAGAGGAGCTGACCCTGCCCTCCCCTCATCTGCCAGGCTAGGGCATAGGTGAAAGAAAGATACCCTTCCCCACTCCTCAGCCCTTACTACCTGTGGTGGGTGTGAGAACTGGCCCTGTCTTCACCAGCTGCAGCATAAGGAAGCATGGCCTATACACCTCCCCGAGCAGCACAGGAGCTAACGCTTATGGTGGAGGTGTGGGTAAGCTGGAGCAAGGGCATGGCTGCAGGAGAACTGGCCCAGCCCATTGCTGCTTTTCTCATTGGGTAAGCTAGCTGAGCAGGGCTGAAGAGCTCACCCTGGAGATGAGGATGAACGAGAGGTGGTGGGCTTACCAACACAGCTACCACCCAGGCCCAGAACCAGGGCTTTGAGTAGGCCCAGGTCAACATCAGCTCCATCTATGATCTGCTGGGGCACTTGAAGGGGCCCTTCCTGCATATTCAGAGTTACAGGATCTCCGCTACATAGGGGATCAGCAGGATATTCAAGAGGAGTCCCAGTAAGGGCCCAGCAGAAGCCAGAGGCCTCAAACCAGACCAATGACTCATTGCAGTGAACAGCTGTAAGTAAAGATGTATGGACTAAAGGGTACATTGTGTGACTCACTGTACTGCACTGTAGACTCTACAACAAGATGTTTTTTTTTCTTTTTTCTTTTCTTTTAAATCTTATTTTGCTTCGTTTTGGGATGGAGAGGTTGCAAGAGCAGAGGACAGATATAAAGGGGTGGGGAGATGAATGGGATCAGCTTGTATGATGTGAAGCCAACAAAGAATCAATACAAAGGTTTTTTTTTTTAAATTGTTGTATGTGCATGTGTGTGATACATACACACAAATGTGAGACAGGGGTGGGACAGGTAAAGGAGGAGATAGAATATGAATTGCTGGAATGTGTCAAAGGGACAGAAGAATTAATTTTAAGAGTCTCTTCAAGGGCAAAATATAAAGTAAAAACTCAGGAACAAAATTGCAGTCTGGAATGACAAAACAAAGTAATAAAATAAATATAAATAAGTTCATATAGAAACAGAAGTGATTGAATAAATCAGTTATAAGTTACACATTTTCCTTATAAAAGAATTTCACATACTATGGGTAGAAAATCATTCTATCTAGATGATGAGACTTAATTTTTCTTTCCTGCTTCTAGTGTATAAACTGGATTTAATGACTTACATTGAAAATAGAGTTTGGAAAGGAAGAAAAAAATAGCATCTTTATGATGTGAAAGCCTGGCCAACATTACCATAACTAAGTAAGAAAGGATAGATGGACAGTGCTGTCAAATTGTCGGACAAAATGCTTTTGATTTTATGTGTCAGAGGAAGAAACTTCAACTTTATGATCACCACTTGTGGCTAGAACCCAAGTCTAATCATGAGAAAAAACACCTGATAACTCCAAATTGAGAAAATTTCAACAAAGTATATGAAGAATAATTTTTTTAAATTTATTTATTAAAAATTTCCACCTCCTCCCCTTCTCCAATTTCCCTCTCCTTCAGAGCAAGAAAGTCAGGACTGCGAGGGGTGCGTCCACCCACTGAGATGGTGTGACTGATCTAATGGGAGATCACCAAGGCCAGCTGGACTGGGACTGATGGAGCATGTGATCAAACTGGACTCTCTGAATGTGGCTGACAATGACGGCTGGCTGAGAAGCCAAGGACAATGAAGAATAAGTTTTAAAACTGACAGAAATCATTAAAAAGCTAAGTAATGACTGAAGAAACATGACATACAATATGGCATCCTAGATTTGAACCTAGAGTAAGAAAAAGCTATTGATTGAAAAACTGAGATCTGAATGCAACATGGAGCTAGTTAATAGTGATGTGGTCATTATAATTTCTTAATTTTGACAGATACAACACGGTTTGAAAGAGTCTACTGTCAGATGAAATAGGGGGGAAGAGGTTTATTTATTTATTTATTTATTTATTTATTTATTTATTTATTTTACATTTAGGGACTGAGGAGATGGCTTAGTAAAGTGCTTGCTCCGAAAACATCATAAACATGATAAGTTCCCATAGCTAGCACTCATGTAAAAAGCCAAGCAAGGTGGTAAGCATTAATCACAGCCGTGAGGAGACAGAGACAGGAAGATCCGTGGGACTTGCTGTCCAGCTAGCCTAGCTGAATCAGTGAGTTACAGGTTGAGTAGGAGATCCTGTTTCAAGAAATAAGCTAGCCAATAGACATGCTAATGTGGGAAGAGGAACGCTCACAGCGCCTCAACCCTAGATGAAGAATCATGGGCAACTAAAGAATGCTGAGAGCCAGAGGAAGAATTCCCCCTAATAGGGTATCAAATAGTGAGCAGTCATCCCTGAAATTATCTAAGGCAGTAACATTATTCAGACAAAGCAGGTTGTATTTATTCATTTTGGAACACACACACACACGTGACATTAATTAAAGAAATAGAAGTTAGGAATTGAAACAAACCAATGAAGTATATGGGAGGGGTTGGAGGGAGGAAAGAAAAGAAGAAAAATTATACAGTTATATTTTTAAAGAGATTCAAACTGTTTAAAAAGAAAGAGACAGACAGACAAACAGAGATAGGGAGAAGAGAGAGAATAGAAAATAGAGGATTACACCAGATGTCGAACTCTAGCCTCTATAAACATGCACAGATACCTGCACCTATACATGTGAACACACACAAACATCATAATACAAAAGAAAAAAGAAAAAGCTAAAAAGGAGAAATCTACATTTATAAACTTCACATTTATAATTATTCTAAAATTAAAAGTTTACTCAAAAAAAAAAGACTTTAGTTTGAACTAAGACACACATTACCATGACTTTGCTCTGGGAGTGTCTCTTAGATCCTCTGGTTTGAAGAGAAAAGAAAAGCCCCTGTTGCTCCTGAATAACAACAGATAGCACAGTAACCCTCTGCCACGATTTTAACTCAAAGTTCAGTCTTCCGTTCACTGTACCTGGATTTTCAATCTTTCTCTTCCTCCTAACAAATGTCCCAATCATTTCTCAACAATAATGTGATTTTTGGACTTACGGTAGCTATGTTGGACCATGAAATAACTTTAGGCTGGAGGGCCACAGCAGTGGAACAGGCATGTTTGTTATCAAAGGAAGCAAGGTGATTTTTGAATGCAAACCATCACTTTATGTGTGAGAAAATCCTAAGCAAGGTCACCAGTTCAATTAGGACACAATGTTGTCTTAGCGCATGCATTTCTTATGATTTTTTAAAATTAGGCCTTCTGAAAGAGATCTTTACACTTATTTTGGCACTAATGTTTGTCATTATATCATTTTACACACCCATAAAAGAGACATAAACATACTTTAAAGTACGACTAGACTAAATAAAGTGTGTAAGAAATGGTACGAAGTACTATTAAAAGTTCTTCAGGCACAAATTTTTTAAATCAGTTTTTGTACTCAGAGTCATGTGGGGCTCCGCATGCCTTCCTTTCCGCCACCCAGATACTGCTGTTTCTTCAGAGTTGTCCTCAATAGCTCTCGGGATTTTCAGGCAATGAGGCCAAAGTGAAGTTTGAAGTCCATGCTCAGGCAATGCCGACCACAGCCAACAGTGAGGGTAGGACACTAAACGTCCCTATTTCAAAGACGTGAGAATAGGAAGAAACTGCGCTTCTTGGAGTCAGTGAAGTGTGACAGGAAGTCGCACAGCAGCCCTGAACTGGTTTCCTTCCGTCACTTTCCACCATGGCAGAGAAACCCGTACTTTTCAAACCTGTTTTTCTGGCTTTTGTTACAACTCATAACCTAAACGGACTTAAGTTGAGGCAAGACTTTTAACACTATGTTGTAATTACCACTTTCCTTCCGTGCATCCCTCACCCTGCTCCCTTTCTACTAGTGAATCAGATAGAAACTTCGTCTTAACCCTTTTAAGTAATATTTTCTAATATAATTTTCCAAGCCCTGCCCTTTACTCCAGGTTTTTTGAAACAAATTCATCAATATGCCTCTGATGCTGAACTCAAAGCGTGCGTGCACACACACACTTTGTATAAAATGTAATCCTAAAATACGAAGCATTATATTTGCTCTCCCTGCAATTTATCATATCTCAATATATGTATGTATTATATATCAATATGATTTATAAAGCCTTCGTCTACGGACTGTTGATTAGTTATATTTCTTGGACTTGTGAAAATAAACTAGAATCGCTGGCAACTGATACCAAAAGAAAGTAAAATATACAGATCAGAAAGGTGGGGCAAATTCCTAGATGAGAAAAGATTTCAGAGAAATGAAAGGCCGCTTTGTCCTGCTTGTCACACATTTATGGAGAAAAATACATTTCCTCTTCCTAGGAAAGGATGCACACGTTGTTGGTGACAACCGTCTATTAGGAAATTTCCTTCTGTGATACAGGGATGATGTTTTCCCCGTAGAGGTAAATTATTCATCAGAGTTCATTTGAATCCGTGTTTGAGCCAGAGATGAAGTTATCAATTTTACCATTCCCCCCTAGTCTGTCCTACTATTATCATTGCCTGAGATTCTGGTACCCATAGCAACAGCCACTGTTTCAGACATCATTCCCCCAAGCAGCAGAGCATGGCCGGTGACTGGCAATCATGCAGCTGTGTGTCTCAGGGTGCTACGTGCCGGGGATCAATGAACTAGTTATATCTTACTATTAAGTATTTAAAGTGCACTTATCCAGGAACGGAGAAGGTGGCATACCTAGAAGAAGTTTACCTTCACCTTTCCGTCAGTTGTGTGGCAAGACGGGAAAATAAGGGAACTTTTAGGAAAGGCCAAAGTCTAGACATTAGAAAGTTAAAAGGGGGCATCTTTCAAAAGGCTAAACATTTCCTATCCATTGTCATAACTGTCTCATGGATTCCAGAGCCTGTTTGTGACTGCCGAAACTGAGCCAAAGGGCAGCGACTTAGAGCATGCACGTTTTACTCTCAGCAAAGCAAAGATAAAAATCAGTGGGGGCTGGAATCTGGAGACAGCTCAGTGGGCAAAGAGCACCCACTGCTCATGCAGAGGATCCCTGGGCTTGCTGCAGGCGCCCATGCCTGTTATCACACAAACTATCTGTTAGTCCAGCTTCAGAGGAGCTGAGGCTGTTCTCTGGCTTTTGTGAATGCCCACGATCTCTCCCTCCCCCAACCCCTCTCTGTCCCTCTGTCTGTCTCTCTCTGTCTCTGTCTCTCTCTCTCATACACACACAACTAAAACTGAAATATATATATATGTATATATATATATGTATAATATAATATATGTATAATATATATATATATATATTAAAGAAACAATTAAGTTGCTGCTGTTGGGCCAAGATTTCCCCATCAGGAATTTTTTCTTTTAAAGAAAGGCTGAAAATGTGACCTGACCAACAGTGACTTGTAATGGGCACTCAGGTCTAATCATTGTTAGCCTTTGAGTTTCTCCGATGAGGAAATACCACTTTTTCCAGGTAAAATCAAAGCCTATATATAGGGCTTAATTGGTGTGTCTTCATTTTCCTGCAAAGTCAGTCACAAGAAAGAGACAGATGGGACAAAGAGGGAGGTGTGTCAACCAACACAGAGCAAGTTTGGGGTGAGCTACAGATGACCCCATGAATGGACTACCACAGAAAATGCTTTAGTGCCCAATTCCAGTGTGCTGTGTCCAGCAAGCATGCAAGCTGCTCCCCCCTCCCCCCCCCGGCTTTGAAATGAGCTGGAACTGCAGGTAAAGCCAATGTGTGTTTTGTAGCCACCCTTTATTTACTGCGGGGAAAGGGAAGCTACTCCCAATGCAGAAATCTGGGTAATAGTTCATTCTGGGGATTTCCAACCCTCTTATCTTCCCCAGCGAGCTGTTCAATCAGGTTAGGGTCTGCACGGGTGTGGGGGGGGGGGGGCTGAACAGAGAACTGGACTACCTGCCTGGGTGGTACCTTACTTACTGCCTCTGACAAGTCTCTTTCTAATTCTGAAGGCTTTCATCATATGAGGATTTTGGCTGACATTTAGAAGCCATCTCTACCTTGGGCTGGAAGGCACACCGGTAATTAAGAGAACAGCTATAGTGATCAGGGCTGTCTTCACCAGTTTGGGGAATTTCCCTCCCTTCTGGGCCTGGTTATCTGGCTGAATTCCCAGTCTACCCACGCCCTGCTTCTTAACTCATTGATATCCTCAGTAGGAGAGACCACACTGGATCAGAACTATGTTCCCGTCCCAAGTCTGTAACTCCCCTTGTAGCTGCCCTTTAAATTCCTACCCTTCCTACTTCCTGAGATTCTTATGGACATACAATAATAGTATCAATGAACGATCTTGGACCTGAAAAGTTCCACTGTTACTTCAGTTTATTAACCTTGGGGCTATGAAAAGATAGTCATTTTAGTTTTGCTTACCTCTTATTATTGTTTCCCAGGGTAAGCATGTCATAAGTGTTCTGTCGTCTCTCAGGTGGTCTCACTGACTTACCTGGCATCAGCAAATGCTAGGATTCTCATCTTTTAGTAAGTTAATGGGCTTTAGGTAAAGTTCATTTCATTTGAATCCAGTTGTTCTCAACCATCACGATGCTGCAACACTTTAATAAAGTTCCTCCCATTGTAGTGCCCCACCACCACCACCATAATATGATTTTTGTTGCTTATTCATAACAGGAATTCTGCTACTGTTAAAATCTTAATGTAAATATCTGATATGCAAGATATCTGATCGGCCACCCCCGTGTTTAGCAGGCTATCTGATCCGCGACCCCCGTGTTTAGCAGGATATCTGATCCGCGACTCTCGTGTTTAGCAGGATATCTGATAGCCGTCCCCCCCACCCCACCCGCCATGTGGACACTTTTACCACGCAGCTGCACTTTTCCCATGCCTGAACACCATGGCTACAGGCCGACCACTCCACTTCATTTCACCCACACTTCATGCCGGCCCCACCCCCAAAGCTCACACTGTTTAAAAGGAAAAGCTAATTTCTTCTCTCCCAGGGCCTGTGAATATCCTTTCCCTCCCACCTACTTGCGCTCGCTCGTAGCTGCAAGGAAACCCGGCTTGGGTGTGTGAAGAGACACCCAGATACCCGTTTTAGACATGCAAGGGAATGTCTTCATTCTTTAAAGGTGAGAATTTGACGCATATGAATCAACAGGAAACTATTAATATGCTCAGAAAGAAATTTATTGCAAACAATGCCAGAGAGGATAACTAGGAAAACTTCGGGACATATAACATGAACACCTTGCCTGGTGATCTGAGGAAGATCTGAGGAAGATCACCATAGCAGGGACAGTCCCAGTTCAGTTCTCCTTGGTGGTCTCGGCCAGGGTGAGCTTGTCGAAGATGGACTCAGCCAGATGATTTTCTGGAGCCCCCAGCTGGCGCAGGTTCGTCAAGTAGCCACCCATCTCCTTGATGATTTCGACCTGCCGGTTGAGAAAGTGGCTCTTCAGGAGCTTGCACAAGTAGAGATCACCTTTGCTGTCAGCGAGCTGGTACAGCTCCAGGAGACTCTGGTTGAGCGTCTTCTCCAGGTGGAAAGCACACTCCATCGCCATGAAGCCATCGACCCAGTCGTGAGGACCTTGATCGGCAATTCTCCCAAGGGCGAGGAAGCCGTTGCGCTCGCTCAGCAGTAGGAACAGCTTCTGGGTGCGCTCCATCCACTTCTGGGACTGAGTCAGGAAGAAGAGTGCGAAATTCTCCAGGGCCACGTCTTCTCGGTTGCAGAAGAAGGCCATGGAGAGGTAGATGTAAGTGGCATACAGCTGCAACTGGATCTGAGAGTTGAGGGCAGCATTGCCCTCTGCCAAGTAATTCTGCTGGATGAACTCAGGCAGAGAAGCGGCCATGGCGGCAAGGGCCCTCGCGTGCAGCTGTCGATCGGCAGGAGCTAGACGGGAGCAACCGACTCCGAGCTGTGGAGCTGGCGAAAGTGACTGCCTGCCGGAGCCTCACAGTCACTTTTGGGAAAGGAGGAGGAGCTGTGGAACCAGACAGGCCTGGCTCCAGGCTCTGGTCAGCCTCTGACGCAGGACCAGAAGCAGTAACCGCCTGAACCAGTGCCCCGAAGACAGAGATGGCGCCACAATGGCGCCTGGTGCCTCAGGCTGTTGAGCCGGTCAAAGGTCACGCAACAAAGGAAAGCCAACTGCATTCCACAGTATCCCAGAAGGCATTGCGCGGACCCTCTTAAAGATGTAATATTGTTTAAATTCTGAATAAACAGCCAAGTTCTTTAAATTGTGTGGATAGTTAATTTTAAGGAAAATTATTTGAACAGCCCCTAATTGTGACTGTTTCATTAAAGTAGTTCTTTTCGCATGTGACGCCATTATCTCATATCTTTTCACCTTAACCAGTGAGGATGTCTATACTAATGACTTTTTTCTCTCTCTCCTCTTTTTCTTTTCTTTTCTTTTCTTTCTTCCTTCCTTCCTTCCTTCCTTCCTTTTCTCTTTCTTTCTTTCTTTCTTTCTTTCTTTCTTTCTTTCTTTCTTTCTTTCTTTCTTTCTTTCTTGTTTTTCGAGACAGGATTTTCTTGTGTAACAGCCCTGACTGTTCTGGAACTCGCTCTGTAGATCAGGCTGGCCACAAACTCAGAGATCTGCCGTGTCTGCCTTTCTTAGGGAGAGGTCAAGAGCAAGTAAGTGGCTGTATATCATTGCCAGTGCTGATACACCGGGTACTTCTAAAGAATTAAGAGCATGGAGTTCCATCCCCAGAACTTGTAGAATGAGAGAAATGATTCTCAAAATTTGCCCTATGCCTTCACTTGTGCAGTGCCATGCCCCAGCTAGCACATGCATACACACAATAATAAAATAAAATAATAAAAAGTAAATCAAATTCGTGGGCTAAAGACATGGCTCAGCTATTAAGAACATATACTTCTCTTGCAGAGAACCTGAGTTTGGCTCCAAGCATGTAAGTCAGGCACCTCACAACCAGGTCTAGAGGCATTTGATACTTCTCTCCACTGAAGGCCCCTGCTGTCTAGTGCAAATAACCCCCCATCCCACCCACCACACAAGCACATACTTTAAAAAATTAAAAATAAATCTTTGAAATCATAAGACAAATCCAGCAACAACAATGAAATGCTGTAGAGTCCAGCATGGAGTTGCATGCCTTATAATCCCAGCATTTGAGAGACTAAAGCATAAGGAATTTATTTCAAGACAATCCTGGGATGCTATATTCCTTGTATTTTGTAATCATCTTCAAACCAAAATTTGTAAAATGCATATTTCATTTAACAATTGTAATTAATTAAAAATAGGTCATACAATTATACACTGTACATGGGGCAAATTCTTCTACCATGTCCTGTCTCTCCCTCCCTGTCTGTCCCTCTCCTGTTAGTCATCTTTGTTCCCCTCTCCTACTCAGCTTCTGCTCTACTTTCATGGATCTCTATAAACCATAGCTATGACAAACAAGAGAAAATGTACCATATTCATTTTCCTGAGCCTGGCTCAATTCACTTAAAGATTATCCCCAGCTGTACCTATTTTCCTAAGAACAATACTTCATTAATCTTTATGGCTGAAAAAGATTTTGTTTCTTTATCCATTCCTTTGTTATTGGCTACCTAGAATGAGTCCCTAACTTGACTATTGTGAATTCTGCCACAACAAACATTGAAATGCAAGTATCTCTGTGATGTGATGACTTAGAGTCCTTCAGGTAAATACCCCAAAGTAGTATAACTAGGTCATATGGAGTACTTTTTCGTAGTTTTGTTAGGTGTCTCCATAGTGGCTTTCAAGTAGCTGGACATGTTTATTATTTGTTTTCTTGAAATTTCATTTTACTCCAATCAGAATGGCAGTAATTAACGGAATGTTTTAATCAGTCTGTAATTAGATACCATTTCCATTAACAGGCACTGCCCATTTTGCCTCTTCTATAGGTCTATAACCACTAATCATTTTTGTTTCTATAGATGTGCTTGTTATAACTATTTTAAATAAGAGTCTCATGCTCTACCAACTGAGCTAGCCGGGCTGTCACGTGACTATTTTCAGTAAATAGAATCACTCTGTATATAGCTTTTGTGTACATTTCTTTCACTTGACTTTAACCTCTATCTCTTTATCATTGCTGAAGGACTGTTGTAGGACCGGACTGCATTTTATCAATACTTTTTATGTTCATAGAAATGTTGTTCTAATTTTCTGACTGTCATGATTAATGCTGTTATAAGCATTTACGTACAAAGTTTGTAAAGATGTACATTTCCAGTTCTCTTTGTGATATAAGTATGGGTAAAAATAGTTAGATCATAGATTAACTCTGTTTTAGACTTTGAGAGATTGCTAGATTATTTTCCAAAATGATTGCATCATTTTCCATGCCCATCAGCAATGTTGGAGGATTCCAACACTGTTACTAACCTTTACAACTTGTAGCCATGTTAGTGAGGGAAAGCAGTTTCTCACTGTGGTTTTCATTTGTATTTCCCCAGTGACTAGTGATGCTCAATATCTCTTCACATCCTTATTTGCTATTTACAAATCTTTGGGAGAATACTCATTAAACCCTTCATCTATTTTACTGTTTTGTGTAATTTATGGATATAAGTCCTTTATAGTCATATGATTTATAAATATTTTCACCTGTTCTGTGAATTATTCTTTTCATTTTAGGAGTGGTCTTTTGAAATCTAAAATTTCTTAATTTGGATGTATAACTAACTTATGCCATTTTTCTTTCATTTGTGCTTTTAGTGTCGTAAGAAACCATTGCCTAACTCAGAAATACAAAGATTTACACTTAGATTTTTTTCTAAGGCTATTGAAAATTTATATTTAAATGTTTTTTTGCATATTATATAAATTAAGGAACAGTTTCATTATTTAAAAATGACAGATTTCTCTTTATTTACATATGTTTGTGAGGGACATGCCCAAAGAGACCAGAACAGGGCATCAGATCTGGAAGTAGAATTACAGGATGTTCTGAGTCACTGGATGTGAATGCTGGGAACAAAACTTCTGTCAAGAACAATATATATTCCCTGAATCACTGGGCCATCTATTGGTCCCCTGGTTCTGTTTTTAGCATGTGAATAATTTCTTGTTCATAGCACCATTTGTTTGGAAGGCTGTTATCTTTTGGGTGATCTTGGTATACTCTTGGGGAGGGAGCAATCCACCATATTTCTGGATACTCAATTCTATTCTCTAAACCTATTCTTAAATGTGTGTCTAAACATTAGAGCACAGTTTAGTTCACTATAATTTTATAACAAATTAAAAAAATGAAAGTGTAAATCTTTCAACTATCTTTCTGTTTTAGTATTCCTTGGTCTGTTGAATTTTCTTGTGACTTTTAGGATAATTTCAACTTCTTCAGAAGAAACAGCTGAAATTTTGCTGTCAATTGTATTGAATCTACAGGTAATAATTTGTAATTATACTGATATTATTATATTAACATTTTGATGCATAAATACAGATATATTTTAACTAACTTAGGTCCTGAATCCTTTATATTTGTTTAAATTTTAGTCAGGGGCCAATTTTATAAGTAAAATCTCAAGTAATACCAGACTTCTGAGTAGCAACTCTCTAAAAGGAAGGAGGCAGCCATGTCTTATCAATGTTTGGAGACAAGGAAGACACATGTATTGGTCATCACAAGCAGAAATGCCTATTCCAAACTCAGAGAGAACTTGTGCTAATTATGATTGGATGGCAGTTCCCATTGGGATAAGACCATGCCTCTGACTTTCTGTGAAAAATGGTAAGAGATTTAAAAAATAATCAAAAAATGCTTACTGTGTGTCCTTTTTAAAATAACTTTCTGAGTATCTCCACTTATCATTGACTTCGAGATATTTTTAACTGTAAATTGAAAAAATAATAATGCAAATGAATGTTGTCCACAGAATTGCAAATGATTTGTCTAGTGAAATGCAATTAATTCTTGAATCATTTTGCATTTACTCTATTTGAACATTCATTTCAACATTCCTTATTGCCTGTACACAAACTCTTTGAGTGCACTATTTATTTATTTATTAAAAAAAATTTCCGCCTCCTTCCAGCCTCCCATGTCTCTCCCCCTCCCCCCCCCCTCTCCCCCTCCCCCTCCTATCCAAAGAGCAGTCATGGTTCCCTGCCCTGTGGAAAGTCCAAGGTCCTCCCCCCTCCGTCCATGTCTAGGAAGGTGAACATCCAAACTGGCTAGGCTCCCACAAAGCCAGTTCATGCAGTAGGATCAAAACCCAGTGCCATTGTCCTTGGCTTCTCATCAGCCCTCATTGTCCGCCATATTCAGAGTCCGGTTTTATCCCATGGTTTTTCAGTCACAGTCCAGCTGGCCTTGGTGAGCTCCCGATAGGTCAGCCCCACTGTCTCAGTGGGTGGGTGCACCCCTTGTGGTCCAGAAAAACATATAGCTATCCTCCTGGTTATGGGAAGTAGACAAGATTGCTGGACAAAAAATTGGGATCTTGGGGGTGGAGTGGGAGGGGGGTAAGGGGAGATGGGGAGAGAAAAGTGAGAAGGGGAGGATGGGGGAACTTGGGGAAACGGGATGATTGGGATAAAGGAAGGTTGGATAGGGGAGCAGGGAAGCACATATCTTAATTAAGGGAGCCATCTTAGGGTTGGCAAGAGACTTGGACCCAGTGGGGCTCCCAGGTGCCCAGGGTGATGTCCCCAGTTAGTTCCTGGGGCAGCCGAGGATAGGGAACCTGAAATGACCCTATCCTATATCCATACTGATGAATATCTTGCATATCATCATAGAACCTTCATCTGGCGATGGATGGAGATAGAGACAGAGTCCCACACTGGAGCACCGGACTGAGCTCCCAAGGTCCCAATGAGGAGCAGAAGGAGGGAGAATTTGAGTGCACTTTTGAGCAATTTTTGTAACAACAATTGTGTTATTGGGCAATTTCCCATTATGTTGTTCAAACTGTCCCTGACCTCGTGAAACTTTTCTTCAGCCCCTTTGATACATGGGATTACATGCATGTTCCACTAAACCCAGACTGCATTTGTAATATCACACAAGTTGCCACATTACTTGATCTTTTCCCTGTACATAGTTTATATTGATATAAGAACTGTGATTTTTAATTTCCATCCTTTAGTTGTAGTTTAGAACTACCAATCCTCATACCTATTTCATTAGGATCACAGAGTCCACAAAAGTTTACTTAGTAAACGCAACACTTTATATGGGGTGTTCATCAGAAATATGATTCCAGAAAACTCTTTGAGACCTCAAGGCACAGACATCAAGGTGGTGTAATCTGTAGATTTATAGCAGGTCTGAGGAAAAGGAGCAGGGGGGGAAGTTGGGGATGCAAGATGGCAGTGGCAACCACCAGAGGAGGCAAGTGGTTAGAGAGCAGGCCATGGTCAGATAACTCAAAGGCAGAAGGCTGTAGTCACTGTTGAAAGGATGCTGGTGCACACTGAGGATGGCATAGAGTTAGGGGTGACCAGTAAGGAACTAGACATAACCAGAGCCAGTTGAGAACCAAAGGAGAGGTGAAAGCTTCTTGACAAAAAAAGACAATCAGAGGGATGAAAAGTGAGAAGGTGGCAAATGTACATAGGGACCAGAAAGACTGTGATTTGTAATGTAGGTGAAGGAAGGAGTTAGACATTGAGTTTTGGGGGCCAGCATGACTAATCCCTTCACCCGGATTTTTATGTTGCTTGAATCATACCTCTAGAAGGAGAGATGGGATCTGTGGATACTGCAAGTATACTGAATATTCAGGACTGACTTCTACAGTGTTGCTTCCAGCTGTTTAAGAGATATAAGTTATCTCTAATACATCTATGTGTGTTCTAATACAGGGCAGATTTGAAGCACAAAGGCCATAGATAAGTTTTATGGCAGCTCCTTCTTGGGTGAACATTAATAAGATGTGTCCGATACTGACACCACTATATTCTAAAATAGAAAAATTTTCAGCCTTCAATTCCTCACTGTTCTGACATTGTGAATATCACTATCTTAGGAAAACAAAAGGATGGCCACTGAATTTAAAATATGTTCATGCTATGTATGGGTTATGTATAAGTTTGGGATTTGTTCATTATTTAAATATGCATTCTCTTTGAGGTGACAAACTTTCAGCCTCGTTCAGTGTGCTAGCTCTCCTCTCTCTGAGTTTGTAGGACTATTCTCTGTCTTTCATCTTACTAAGATATCTAAGAGAGGATGGCTGACCTGCTTCAATTTTATCCATTAGTAGTGTGTGATTTAGTTTTGTAGGGCCAGCCAGTGGGAGGCCCTGGCAGAAGATGAGAGAGCAGGATCAGAATAAACCTGGATATTAATTCTCTCGGTTCCTTTTAATCATTGCAGATAATTAAGAGGCACCTTTATTTTCCTTTTAAAGACATTACTTTTTGGATGAAGTAGGTCCATTCTTAGGGTAGATTGTGCTGGATAGTTTTATATCAAGTTGACATAAGAGAGAGTCATTTGGAAGAGAAAACATACATTGAGGAAAGTTCCCATGGGGATCAGTCTGTTATATGCTTTTTTGATTTATGATTGATGCAAGAGGGTTCACTTTACTATGGGTGGTACCATCCCTGGGCTGGTGGTCCTGGGTTCTATAAGAAAGCAGGCTAAGCAAGCCATGGGGATCAAGCTGTTATTAAGCACTGTTACTCCATGTCCTATTCATCATCTTCTACTTCCACGTTCCTGCCCTGTTTGAGTTCCTGCCTTAACTTCTCTCAGGGGTAGACTGGGACATGGAACTGGAAGTAGAAATAAACCCTTTACTCCTCAAGTTGGTTTTGCTCACGGTGTTTTAGCAAAGCAATAGGGAGTACAATTAAAACATAAGTTGGTACCAGGTCATAGGGAATTGCTGTTATAGACCTAACTATATATTTTTGGAAGGATTGTGGAGGATTTTGGAACTTTGGATTAGAAAAGCCATTGAGTGTTCCAATCATGCTGTGCTGTTATGGGCACTTGAAGGATGTGCTGGCTAGTTTTATGTCCCCTTGAATAAGCTAAAGTCATTTCAGAGGAGGTAACATCAATGAAGAAAATGCCTTCATAATTTGGGCTATCGACAGCCCTAAAGAGCATTTTCTTAATTAGCAATTGATGCAGGATGGCCTTACCCCTTGTGGGTGGGGGCCCTCCCTGGGATGGTGGGCCCGGGTTCCATAAGAAAGCAGACTGAGCGAACCATGATGAGCAAGCCAGTAAGCAGCACTCCTTCATGCCTCTGTATTAACTTTTTTATTCAGGCTCCTGCCCTGTTTGAGTTCCTGTCTTGACTTCCTTTAATGATGGACTACAGTGATGTGACAGTGTAAGCCAAATAAACCCTTTCCTCTCTGACTTGCTTTTTGGTCATGGTGTTTCATAATAGCGATAGTAGCTTAAACTAAGACAAAGGATAATGCTGAGAGCAATGCAGGTCACAGAGGCTTGGCTCATGAGGTTTCAGAGGAGAAGCAAAGACTGTACCAGGGCCATTTGTATGATTTTTTTTTAAATGTGTGGTTTTGATAAACTAGGGCTGGAGAATCAGCTGTGATTAAGATTAGACCATCATAATTGAGGCAGAATCTTCTGGAAAGTGTTTCCTCAGGGTCAGCACATAGAACTTGAATAAATACTGCTCAGTTAAAGGAAATTTGTTGTAAAGTTTTTGTTTCAAGTTTAATACATAGTCTAAGAAATTCATGGCAACCCAGGAACCAGTGTGAAACTGGAAATTCCTTCAGGCCAGAGAATAATGGAACTGACAGAAAAATAAAGTATCTAATCTAAGACAGTCTCTGGCAACAGAAAGTGATATAAGTGGAACTATCACTTGAGATTCAAGTCTATTTTCTATCTTGTGTATTTCTCTGGCCTCTGGCTCCCTTCTTCCCTTGAGTTACCAACCTTTTGATTAACTCTCATCTAATTAGTTGACCTATTAGAATGAGGCTCACAGAAGAAAATAGTCATTTCTATTCATTAGTAACTATGGTTAAATGTCTTGTTGGATGTTAAATTTTGAAAAAATATCTGTTTATTTCAAGTAACCCCTAGTCTTTCTCAACCTGCCTTCTGTTGCCCGTGGTTATAGCTTTTGTAGGGTGTTTTATATAGCAACGTGTAGCACTGTGTAAACCCAGCCAATGTGCATAAGGGATTATGGATGCTGACTAATTATAAATCATTGGCTTAAGGGTGTTCTTCTAGGAAGGAAAGTATAGTGCTCAACTGTAGATAGCAAAAATAGATTTTAGTTTTCTTTAATATCTTTTATACATAGCACATAGCATGAATAAATCATATTATGTGACATCCCATCTCACAGAACACTGGGTATAATAATCAGGCCACGGTTAGGTGACACTGAAGAAAGTATTTACTTCTTGATCATAATCAATCAGAAGCAGCCAACTATCTTTGATCTCTCTCTGCCAATGGTCAACTTACATATCAAGACTAAATTTTATCCTTCAGTTCTACCAGCTCAGAATTTCTCACTTGTAACCACACAAATAAAAAAAGGACAAAAGAAAGAAAGAAAGAAAGAAAGAAAGAAAGAAAGAAAGAAAGGAAGGAAGAAAGCAGGAGGCATGAGAACTTCCGTGTAATCTTCACTGTCTTGGACCAGAAGTACTATATTTCAACCAAAACAAAACTAAAAGTACTGTGTAAATACAGAAGGGAAACATATTACCCTTTTCTCCTGGTTACTGGTTTCTCATGTTTTTATTTGCATTTACTTAGAACTCATATTTTTCTCAGAGTTGTTTATTGATTCCCTGATCTATACATATAATAAAGGGATTTGGGGGGGGGTTCTATCATTTTGTGTATGTATAAGCATGTGAAATAATATAATTTGTGTAATTACTTCTGAAATTCAATTTTGGTTATATTTTTCTCCCAACTTAGATCCCATTTCAGCTGGCTATTCAGACTCAAAACCAACTTCATTTTCTATCTAAAACCTTTCTATGTGAAAAGAACACAGCCTCCTCTGAAAAAAATCTATAGTATCAGTGCCCTCACAATTAGCATGACAATCAATTATGGTCTGCCCATTGATGTTCTGTCTGTAATTACCTCAAACTATTAATCATCTTGTTATCTGCTCTGCCCCTCTAGCGCTGTGCTGTTCCTGACTCATCAGCTTCTGGGGAGCAAATTCAACTTTCTTCAACTGCATAGAACCTAACCAGATAGATTAGCCTGGAGTAAGTGCTCAAAATATATACCACACACAGCAGACACACCATAGCACCCACACACCATAACACACACACATACATACACACACACTTATCTCTTCTCATCATGCTACCTCAGAATTATGCCATTTTGAATCAGAACTAGATGTAAAAACAAACTTCTTTTCTTCTGTTAAACAAACAAACAATGGTCTTCTGTAATTCAATTAATAAATTAGAACACATATACTAAGCATTGAAGTACTATGTTTGAGGACTTGTGTTAAACGTGTGAGTAAAGCACAATCTTCAGAGTCTTTCTGGATTTTAGAGGTGGAGTTAATACCAACCAAGATTACATGGGAGCTACTCTAAAGAATGGTCCAACAATTTCTCCCTTCATTATTTTATTTTCCTTGTTCTTTTCTCTCCTTCCCCCCCCCTTGTTCTGTTCTTGTTGATGTTCTTATTGTTACTGCTTACAAAACATAGTTTTATTATATAGTCCATGGTGTGCTAGAAATTACTCTATAGCCTATCTTATCCTCAGATACATGATTCTCCTACCTCAGTCTTTTGGGTACTGAGATTACAGGCATGCAGTACCATGCCTGGACTTCTACGCCATGTTTAAACACTCTGATCCTTCTTTCTATTGTGATGATTGTTCTTACAAGCCATGCCCACTCCCTCCCTAATCCACTGAGGCAGGCTGATCTTCAGCTTCTGGCCTGAGCTCGCATTTTTTTCCCATTTGCTCCTGCCTCTCTCCCCACTTCTCCGCTCCCTCACTCTTTCTTTCTCTCTCTGTCCTCTTCTCCTTTCCCCCTCCCTCTCCTCTAAGTAATAAATATCCAGTTCTATTCTGTATGGTTATATTTGTCCATGCGCCTCCTACCCGCTGCCTGCTCACACCACCGGGCTTGCTGGGACCAGCCCCCTCCTATGTGTCTCCCTGCCTGAGACCAGCCACCACTCGGGGACCGGCAGCTGTCTCTGTCTGGGACTGGCTGCTCCCAGGGCCCGCTGCCTGCCACCACATGGCCCGCTACCACCATTTGGGGACCTACAGCATTTCTGCTGCCTACTGCTGCCAGGGATCTTGCAGCATTTTTAAAAAATCATAACAGGCACTAACTTTGTTCACCATCAACTTCCACGCCAATGGAGTGTCATAGACAAAGTGTTCCATATCCAAGAGAATATCCTTTCTTCTTTCACTTAGATTTTCTGCTGGGATGCCACTCCTATGAGACTACTCACCACGTTAGGAGAGGGTCAAAACATGCAAAATGACCATGAGGGGGTATAATGGGGGAGGGATTCTTAGACAATAGTTAACACCAAGTACCAGCCGAGTGAGTGAGCCATTCTACATGGCCCAGATGACTGCAGCACTTGTTGACATTGCTAGTAAGAATGCCCGCTATAATGAAGGCAACGGATGCATGAGATTTATAATAACAAAGCATAGTTTTGTTTGAAGCAACTCTAATTTGTAAAGGAAGGAAGTTGACAAACAGCAAAAATGCATTTGAAACACAAGCTCACCAATATTTATCAGTAAAATGGGCCCACAGGAAAATAAAAATGATAAAGAATGCTGAGGAAAACACAGAAAAATACCCTTTGAGTGGATGAGTAGATAATTTCTAGCAGAACTTGAAATAGAGTGTTTCCAGTTAGTGATCCTGTATGAGATGGAATGTGGAGCTAAAACAAACAAACAAACAACAACTATGAGGATTGTACCCAAAACTGTGAGCTGTTTGCAGTGGATGGCATGTGATTACAGAAGAATCTTTGGTCTTAGAAAATATCTGAAAATCCGGAGGTCTGGTCCTGGAGCACTTAGGATTTTTTAAAGGAGGGGAATGTGAAAGATTTTTGTGAGTCTGACAAGAAGGATGGTCAAGGTGAAGAAGCATGAGATTACAGAGAAAAAAATGGTCAGGAGACTTCCATAATGTCTAGGAGCACAGGGAATAGGCAATAGCAAGAGGACATGGGAAGGGTGGAATACATGTGTCACTGAGAGAGAAAACAGAATTGAAAGAAAGCTGTGGATATTGAAGGAAGGAAACAGAAGCCAGTGTTCTCTGGGTTGGGGGTTTTAATTAAACAGTCTATAAGAATGTTGATGCAGAAAGCCAAGAAGTTTTGTAGAAAATGTGAGCTGGGATTCAGTTGAGTCTTTGTATCTCACGTCACCCAAGGAAGATTGCCCTATAGAAAAGTTATTAGAGGGGTCCGAGTTCAGGGGGAGGAGCTCAAGCAGCACAAAAACTTTAATAAAAGACTTGGGGAAGACTTGAAGCTTCTTTGTGGGTATTTATTGCTTTAGAGTAATATGTTAGGGGAGAGTGATCTGAAACATATCATGATATGTTCAGGACTCTGGAGAGATGATGTATCCAGTAAGAGTTGGTGTTAGGACTTATTTTTCCATTAGCAGTAATGGATTTTGGGGAGCTATAGACATGCTTATCCAGACTCCTTTGTGGCTAATTTGACAAAATTTGTCTTGAGACTTCAATTCTGAGTACAGTTCGTGGCTATGAAAGATTTTCTCAGCAGGAAGCTAACTGGCCCACCTGGGCATAAGCTCTGTGTTAGTTTTATTAGGCCCATTCTCCAAGCACCTGAACAATTTCCCAGCATCAGGCTACATAATCTGCCAGTCATCCTAATGATACGAGGCATCTAAAGGCATGTAGCAATGGGAAATTTACTTTGATTTTTAAGAAAATATCTGGTCTCATCATGATGATGGGATTCCAGAGAAGTCATTTTTATAGTACATGCTCCTTAACTAGGTGCTTATTTGAAAGATAAATGGAATACGTTTAAGCAGGCATCCAAAGTGCTATAATAAAGACCATTGCAGACTTTCTCTGTTGTGCTGACAGAGTTCCATATATTTACCACTGTGTATGTGAACAACTTGATTTAACCTCAGGAGGTAATTTGCCAGGGAGGTGTTTTTGTGCATGCTATAAATGAAATGTTACTATTTTTCATGGGCCCTGAAAGGAAGCCTAAGCATCTGGCTTAAATGTTCAGCAGTTTTGTTTAACCTCTTGATATCTGTTCACGTTCAACTACCCTATCATACAAAAGTTTAACGCTATCATTTAGTTTCTTGCTTTTAAATGCCCTGGCCATGCATATTCCATATATGAATATTTGAAAGTTTGCTTAGTTGGATTATTCAATAGGAATGTACTTCCTCAAATGTCACGGCCAGGAATCCAAACAGGGGCAGGGAATGCAGCTTACTTGGTAATGTTTGCCAAGTATACATAAAGCCCACAGCATTTCCTAACCAGCACGGCATAAGACAGGTGTTGTGTAGCCCCAAGGGAGCCTGAGTGAATGGGCAAAGAGTAAATGAAGTCCTGAGTGGATGTGTATTGTTGACAAGGGCACAGGCATTCAAGGACTCAATGCCTCAGACATGGGAATTGCAAAGTCTTGCCCGGAAAGATCACGCTCGGAATTGTCAAGGCCTTCCTTTGGTTGGAGCGTGAATGTCAGCAGTGTATGCAAATATGAGATTTGTGAACAAACGACCAGTGTGTGCAAAAACTAGCAACCGCAGCTTCCTACTCCAGATGTTTACAGACTGCTGGCCTGTAGTTATCCCCTGCTTAAACTAGCTAATATTCCCCCACTCCATGCTGTCTATAGTAAATACACTAGAGTTTGGGGTTGTTGTAGCTGGCCTGGCTACATCAGAGTACTCACAGCTCACCTAACCCCCACTTTTTTGTATGTGTGCCTGTCATTTCTTCATTACTGTGCTGTCCCAGTCAGTTTTAGAGGTGCAAGCCATGCTGGGCATGGCAAGGTACGGTGATCCAGTTATCCTTGTTTATATACTAAGTTTGAGACTATCCTGAGATTCATGGGGTCAATTAATAAGCAAGCGCTGGTTGATTAGACATATTTGTAATGCCCAAAATCAGCAACAACAAAAGTGAACAAATAACAGAAGTGATTTCAGAGCAGAAGGTCCTGGGTAAAGGAAAGTTCAAGTCTCTTTTCTAAACATCAGGGCTGTTGAAGAGGCTCATTGGTTCTCACCACAGCCTAATGGATGAGTCTTTGGTCCAGACAAATGGGCTACAGTGGGCTGTAGTGACAAATGAGCTCCCCGGAATCTCAGTCTTAACACAAGGATTGAGTTCTGGCTTGGGGACAGGACGAGGATGAAGCATGTGCAGTGACTGGGATTTCCTCTTTCAGAATCCTAAAAGTAAAGTTCTTGCTTAAACTGCACATATACTGTGTGTGAAAAGCTCTGTATTCATTCTTTGCAGACAGATATCTAAACCAATGATGCCGCTGGTCTACACACACCCTTCTTGTTCACTGCAGTGGTGGAACTTAACCTAGCTAATTGCATGATGGCTTCTTATGTTTCCATTGAGAAGTGGCATATATAAATTCTGGTCATATTTCATTGCCCAGATTTACTTAATGTGATTACTCAGCAGGTGTCTATGTTTGGGTTACCATTGCTATGATGAAGCCATGACAGAAAGCAAGTTGGGGAGGAAAGGTTTTCAATGCTTCCACATCCACAGTCCATCACTGAAAGAAAAATATGACAAGAACTCAAACAGGGTGGGAACTGGGAGGCAGGAGCTGATGCAGAGGCCATGGAGGAGTGCTACATATTGGCTTGCTCACCACTGCTTACCCAATCTGCTTTCTTATAGAACTCAGGACTACCAGCCCAGGGATGACCCCTCCCACTATGGGCTTGGCCCTCCCACATCAATTACTAATTAAGAAAATTTTCTGCAGGTTTGTCCACAGCCCAATCTTATGGAGTCCTTTTCTCAATTAGTGTTCCCTCCTTTCAGATTATTCTAGCCTGTGTCAAGTTGACAAAATTAGCCAGCAGAACTGAATCCTTGTCAACTTGACACACAGCACTTTCTAAGATAAACCTTTCTTTTACTTGGTTCTTCCCTAAGATCTCAGATTAAGTAATCCCACAAATACAAAACATATTGCAAACGTAAAAGTCCCAAAGCCTTTACCGATGCAAACACTTTAAAAGTTTAGTCTCTGAAAAAAAAAAAGTTTCTTTTAAAATCCAAAATCTCTTTTAAAAGTTTAAATGATCTCTCCATTGTGGGCTCCTGTAAAATCAAAAATTACTTAAATGTTTCTTCTTTCAACAGGGAAGAACCAGGGCACAGTCACAATCTGCACAAAGAGAAACCAAAGCCCAACAGTGTAAATAATTCACTGTTCAACATCTGGAATTTACTCATAGTCTTCCGGCCTCCTCCAAGGAGCTCCGGTGATTTTTCTGGCTCTGCCTCTGCAGCACGCACAGCTTGTCCTCTAGGACTGAGCAGGATCTATTCCAGCGCTGCTGCTGCTGCTGCTGCTGGTCTTAATGGGCATGCCCGGTACTGGCATCTCTAAAGTGCTGGGGTCTGCTGCTGCTTCCGGGCTGCACTTTCATCTGTAGCCTCTCCTGGGCTCTCCTTATGCTGCAGAACCTCACTTGTTCTCCATGACTCCTTCAATCCTGGGGCTGCCACTACTATTGCGGCTGTACTTTCACCAGTGGCCTCTCCTAGCCTCTCCCAGTAACAAATCTCAGCAGCTCTCGATAACCCTTTAATGCCGTCAAATCCAGTACTGCCTGGGAGACTTTTGCACCTGACCAACTTCGGTACCAGCACAATGTACACCCTCGGCCACCTCTGAACACAGCTTGCATGTGCTGACTGTGAGGAAACACCTCTCAGAAGATTGCACCTCAGCGATGGTTGTCTCTTCTTAATCACAGCTGGTTCTTAAGCCCCAGCTGACCAGCATCTATCATCACAGCAAAACGAAGGTTTGACTTTAGTGGTTCTCATCTCTTGTTAATTACCTCCAGCTTCAGCTGAGCAGACACCACAGGTTCTTCACACAAATGTCCCAGTAGAGTCTTTGCTTCCCTCTGGAAATACACAAATTCAAGTTGGGCCTCCACTGTTTGCACTGCTTTCCGTGCTCTTTTGTGGTTGCTGCTGTTTGTTTTTTGAGACAGGGTTTCTCTGTGTAGTCTGGCTCTCCTGGAACTTGCTCTGCTCTGTAGACCAGGATGGCCATGAACTCAGAGATCCACCTGCCTCTGCCCCCTGAGTGCTGGGATTAAAAGCATGCAACACCATTGCCACGCTGCTTTCAACACTATTATTATTGAAGTTTGTACCAAACCACTCACGGAGATCCCAACACCCAATGGCTTTTCTAGCCTGAAGATCCAAAGTCCTTTTGCAATCCTCCAGAACACAACATGGTTGTATCTGTCACAGCAATACCCTACTACACCGGTACTACTTAGTTGGGGTTACTATTGCTATGATCAAAACACCATGCCCAAAAGCAAGTTAAAGAGGAAAGGGTTTATCTTTCCACTTCCAAAGCCCATCACTGTGGGAAGTTAGAACAGGAACTCAAACAGAGCAGGAACCTAGAGGCTCATGCAGAGGCCATGGAGGGGTGCTGCTTACAGGGTTGCTCATCATGGTTGGTTCAGCCTGTTTTTTTGTAGAACCCAGTATCACCAGCTTAGAGATGTACTCACCCACAGTGGGCTGGGCCCTACCCTGTCAACCACTAATTGAGAAAATGCTCTACAGGAGCGCCTACAGTCCAATCTTTTTTTTTAAAGGGGACAAAGAAACAAACGTTAATTTTATTAAAAAATCGAAAAGAGAACAAATAAGTGGATTAATAAAGCACTATAAATCATTGGTGAAAGAAGAACAAACCAGATATAAATCCAGTAGGATTGTTTGGTATAGCTATAACATGCTTTATATTATAATTAGCAAAGAATTGTTTCATTTTCTTAGAGACATATGCTGGACCATTATCTGTCTTTATTTGTGAAGGTATACTTATAATGGCCATACATTCTAATAAATGTATGAATACTGAATTAACCTTTTCCAAACTCAAAGTACTTGCCCTTTGAAAATATGTAAAAGTGTCAATGGTGTGGTGCACACATTTTTAATTTTACAAATACTATAAAATGGAACACATCCATCTGTAAGATTTTATTCCTTTGAGTACCCTTTTGGTTACTCCTTACAGGTAGTAGTGTTTGATTAAAGATAGAACAATTAGGACATCTTTTTATAATCTTCTTAGCATGTTGCTATGTAATAGAAAACTCTTTCTGTAAACCTTAGCTATTAACATGGTTTTTATGAAATCTGAGTTCTTTAGCATATTTCCAATTAATAATTGATAAATTTGCAGTACCTTGTGCTAGAGGACCTGACAGACCAGTATGGGGCCAGATGTGTGTTATGTATATGGGACAAAGCCTATTCCTGATTATATTTTGAACCGGAATAAATAGTGAAGTCAATTCTGTATTATCTCATATAAATTCAGCAGTTTCATTATGCAAACCAACTCTTTCTGCATATTGCAAATCAGTAACTACATTGAGTACTAAGGACTCAGAGCTGCATCATAATGTTATAAAACAGGTAACAGTGGCTGATGTACAATATTGAAGGTTTTTTTATCTTTTTATTTATTTATTTTTTTATTGAGAATAAGAAAAAAAAGTTTCCGCCTCCTCCCAGCCTCCGATTTCCCTCCCCCTCCCCCCACTCCTCTCCCCCTCCCTCTCTAATCCAAAGAGCAGTCATGGTTCCCTGCCCTGTGGAAAGTCCAAGGTCCTCCCCGCTCCGTCCATGTCTAGGAAGGTGAACATCCAAACTGGCTAGGCTCCCACCAAGCCGGAACATGAAGCAGGATCAGAACCCCTTGCCATTGACCTTGGCTTCTCATCTGTCCTCATTGTTCGCCATGATCAGAGAGTCCGGTTTTATCCCATGCTTTTTCAGTCACAGTCCAGCTGGCCTTGGTGAGCTCCCAATAGATCAGCCCC